>NC_081410.1:666488576-666788576 GCF_030272615.1 Cryptomeria japonica | reverse complement strand
AGTTCGTCGTGTTAGGAGCCAAGCCTGTTAAAGCTTTTACAATAAGTCTCGTTAAGAACTGATCCTGTTAGGAATCACCCAGTTAAGAGATTTACAAATACCTTGATAAAAGAAAATACCTTGTTAGGAGTAACCTCGGTAGAGGATTTGAGAATCCAAGCTAATGGATCACCATGTTAGAGGATTTAAAAAGTAACCAAGCTTGTTAGAGCTTACTAGGTTAGGGGATTTCAATTATGTTTTAATTGTTAGAAGACAACGAGTTTTGCTTGATCTGTTTGAACAGGACTAGATTTACTTGATTAGATCCTTTTAAGCTTCAATCCACCTTTACACAAATTGCAGATTCATTCTCCGGTTAGGCAACCACACACTCAACTTATTTTTGCCAACACCTTTGACAAAATAACTTCATCAACCTTAAATACAAATCAATTAGGTCGGTAACACAACAAAAACCTAATTCGCTCATAGAGATTACAAACGAACTGGTTCAAGTGTGATCCTTCGATTTACATAGCAATCTATACACATAATTCAAGAAAATTTCAACCGCTCCTTGATCACCGCTTCATCGGACTTTGTAACTCATCACACGCTTTGTATTAGATGCAATCCACTTTGTTCATTCCCTATACAATCAAACAAATGCACTAAAACAATTTGAACTTGTCTTCATACAATTGCCACACATGTCACCATCATTACCACTCAACATCAGATCTTAAACCAAAATAACCATTTCAACAAACTTAATTGGTTAGGTTTTAACAAAAACAACTAGTAGGGTTTACCAGTTAGATAGGGTTTATCATTATACACTGCTTACCGCTTCAACTCACATATTTACATACCAGTTTAAAACATCTTCCACAAATATCTTCCTACTAGTTACAAGACAATATCAATAATAACAACAATATTAGCAATAGCATACATATCTCTTACCAGTTCAATTGACATCAGTGACAACATAACATACCATTAATGCAATCTTCATGCTAAATCCAACACAGTTATCATATAGTCAAGCATGATTACCTATGAATTTTTTGGTTCACACTTAATTGACTGAACTCGACCTAGAAGTTACTATCTTTGGAAGATGTGGTGGAATATTTCATTGAACACTTGGCATAATTGTTGTAGGGCACACAGAGAAAGAGTGGGAGATTTTGAATTTAAAATCTTCTAAAATATATGATTACTTTTATTGAGGGAACACCTAAAGGTGTCGACAAAAAATGTATAAAGTATTTTGGAATTCAATTAGAAATACTTGATAGTAAAATTTGCAAAAGGCAGACCTTGTAGAGGGCGATCTAAAGTGAAGAGTAGAGTGAGAGGAAGTGCTAAAAGGATTTTAGTAGAGTAGAGGGTGTTTGATGTAGACCGATAGAGTGCAGAGCCAAAGGTTAGAGGGTTGACTGAGTGCAGAGTTAAGAGACAAAGGACTAGTAGAGTGCAAAGCTGAAGGTCAGAGGATCGACATAGTACAGAGTTGAAGGTTAGAGAACCAATAGAGTGCAGAGCCAAAGGTGTAAGAAGAAAATTGGTGTTGTGTAGAGAAGACACAATTGGTGTGGATAGAGTGTGATTCTCATTATGATTTGATCAAGCTATCAGTAGCTAATTCAATAGATCATCCATCTATTCCTTTCTAACCATTGCAACTTAAATCCCTTAACCGGGTGGACTTTTACAAGTCCCTTTGTAAAATCCCTTAACCGGGTGACATCTAAATTGATGTTCTTAAGTCCTTTAATTAGGCTACCTTTAACAGGGTAAAGGCACTAACTAGCCTTAATTAAAATCCCTTAACTGGGTGGCACCTAGCAGTGTCTTTGTAATCTCCTAACATGGATAGCTCCTCACCAGGCATACTCTAGAAGAGTACAAATTTTGTGAGTTCCTACTCACACCATGGTTTTCTCCCATTTCGGTTTCCATGAGATAAATCTTGCTGTCACTGTCAACTTTTCATGCATGCATATTCTACTTCAATGATTAAGTATATTGATGAATATTAAATAAGTTCAGATTAGAGTTAAATATTTTAATTGGTTAAAACCGGTAAAGTGTTGATTCACCCCTCCCCTCTCAGCACCGGTTGGGACAACAATTAGTATCAGAGCAATAGGAGCAAGATGAAATTGAAGCTCTATTAGCAAGAAGATTTCCAAGAGGAAAAGGAAAGAATAAAGGTAAATTACCCTTAAAGTGCTTCTCCTATAATATGATAGGTCATATTGCTTCAAGATAGCCTGACAGTGATAGAGATAGGAAGGATAATTTTAGAAGCTACAAGGACAAGAGCAAGAAGGAGTGTTATCTTGCAGAATAAGGAGTCACTGATGAAAAATCAAAAGGATCCGATGGAGATGGAATTGCATTTGTGGTAGTCAAGGAGGATAGCATATAGGAAAGAGATATAACACTAATTTATAGCACAAACTAGTGTGGAGAATGGGTGATTGATAGTGGTTTCACTAACCACATGATCGGTGACAGAAAAAAATTCCTCAACATGGAGGATTGCAATGAAGGAACTATGAGATTTAGAAATGATGCTCCTTGTGCAATAAAAGGTAAGGGATCTATAGCCCTAAATGATAAAACAAATTGTGATTATGTCTATTGGGTAGAAGGGCTAAAATATAGTTTGTTAAGTGTTGCACAACTTAACAACAAGGGTTACCAGTTAGAATTCAATGAAGGAATATGTAAAATAAATGACAAATCAAGAAGTCTGATTGCCAACAGTAAACAATCAAGAGGCATTTTGTTTCACCTAGACACCACCATAGGTAGTTGCCTAATGGATAAGATAGAAGACATTTGTTTGTGGCGCAAAAGACTGTGTCATGTTAACTTTGATAGCATAGAAAAAGTTAGTAAGACAAAGTTTATCAGAGGTATGCCTAATATAGTAAAACCTAAAAAATGCTATGTGCAAAGAGTGTCAACTAGGAAAGTTGACCGTGTCTTGTTTTAGTAGCAAATCCTTTTCATCTAAAAATGTGCTGGACTTAGTTCATATAGACCTATATGGTCCAATGAGAACCAAGAGTTTCTATGGAGATTGATATTTTATGTTGTTTGTGGATGACTTCTGAAGAATGATGTGGGTTGTATTCTTGAAGGAAGAATCTGAAGCCTTTCATATGTTTAAATTTTTTAAGGCTAAAGTAGAGAGAGGAACTAGTTAGAATCTGAAGTGTTTGAGATTAGATAGAGGAGGAGAGTTCACCTCTCAGGAGTTCATGAATTATTGCGAAGAACGAGGGATTATGAGACAAATGTCTGCACCTTGAACACCTCAGCAGAATCGGGTTGCTGAAAGAAGAAACGTAACTCTTATTGATTGTGCAAGGACTTTGATGATACAAAAGGACATTCCAAATATTTTTTTGAGAGAAGCAATAAGTACTATTGTATATACCTTGAACCAAATATAGGTAAAGAAAGGAACAAATAAAACTCCCTATGAATTAGGGTGTGGATACCCACCTAACATTTGTTATTTCAAAGTATTTGGAAGCAGGTGCTATATCAAGAGGGATGAGTACACTAGAAAATTTGATCCCAAGAGTGATGAAAGAACCTTCTTAGGTTACTCCACAAAGAGAAAGGCATACTGGTGTTTGAACAAAAGGACTGGTAAGATTGTAGAAAGTGCAAATGTCAAAGTAGATGAGTACTCTAAGAAGAAAAACCAAGACAATAAGATTGAACCGAAGGACTATAAAGGGTTCGAGTACAATGTACCAATGGAACCTACTAAAGAAGATCCTGTTGAAATGGCAAATGAAGAAGCCTATGAAGCAGAACATGCACAAGCGGTTGAAGAAGCTCGAAGAAGTGAACCAGTATTGGCTAAGTATGTTAGAAAAAATCATTTTGTAGAAAATATCATTGGTGATAAAGATGCAGGGGTTCTAACCAGAAGAAGAGCAAGAGAGAATGGTTGTATGCTCTCCATATTTGATCCCAAAACAAAAAAGGAGACTCTAAAAGATGATGACTGGGTCAAAGCCATGGAAGAATAAATGGAGCAAATTGAGAAAAATGGTATATGGATTCTAGTACCTAGACTAGAAAACAAAAATGTGATAGGCACTAAGTGGGTTTTCAAAAATAAAATTGATGAAACCGGTAAATTGATAAGAAACAAAGCAATATTAGTCTATAAGGGCTATGCTCAAGAAGTTGGACTATGGAGAAACCTTCACACTGGTAGCGAGGCTGGAAGGGTTCAAAATTTAACTGGCCTCTCTTGCTTATAATTTTTTTAAAGTTTACCAAATGGATGTTAAATCGGTGTTCTTAAATGGGGCGTTAGATGAAGAAGTCTACATAGAGCAACCAGAAGGGTTTGCATTTGAAGATGGAAGATATATGGTATGCAAATTATAGAAGGCTCTATATGGAATAAAACAAGCACCAAGAGCTTGGTATGAGAGGCTGCACTCATATGTTCAAAAGAACCAGTGATAATAGTAACCTGTATCTGAAGAATGGAGCTGAAAGTAAACATCTAATTGTTGAGGTCTTTGTACATGACATCATCTTTGGAGGAGATGATGAGATGAGAAAAATTTTTGTAGAACAAATGAAGCAAGAATTTGAGATGTCCAGGATTGGCGAGATAAAAAAAATTATTCGCCTGCAAGTCTCACAGCTAAAGAATGGCATAGTCATCAGTTAGATTAAGTACATAAGGGAAATTTTACAAACTTTGGAATGGAAGATTGCAAACCTGTTGGAACTCCAATGGTTAAAAGTTGCAAGCTCTCTAAATATGATGAAGCTGAAGAATTAAATGAGACTCTTTACTGATCCATGATCGATAAGTTGCAGTATGTAGTCCATAGTAGACTGGGCATAGCACAAGCTATTGGCTTGGTTTCCAGATTCTTTGCAAATCCAAAAGAGACTCACATAGTGGCAGTCAAGAGAATATTTAGACAACTCAAGGGGACTAATGAGTATGGTCTCTGGTATCCACATAAGGGAGACTTCATATTAAGTGTATTCACTGATTCAAATTGGGTAGGGAACATTGATGATAGAAAGAGAACTAGTGGAGGTGCATACTTTCTTGGATATAAAATTGTATCTTGGACAAGAAAGAAATAAAATTTCATATCTCAATCTATAGTTGAGGCTAAGAATGTAGCTACTGCAATCAACTGCACATAGATAGTTTGGGTCAAGAAATTGTTGGAAGGTATCCAAGAAAAGGTGATTGGACTGGTAGTGATTCATCGTGACAACACCAGTTCCATTGACATAACCAAGAATCTGGTGATGCATTCCAAAACGAAGCATATAGCTATCAAATATCACTATCTAAGAGAACAAGTTCAGGAAAAGGAAGTGATGTTGGAGTATATCCCCAAAAAAGAGTAGGTGGCTGATATCTTCATCAAGCCACTACAGAAGGACACCTTTTAATATCTCAAAGGTAAGCTTGGGGTGATTCCCCTACCTGCAGTAAAGTAAGTGAAAAGGGCTCTATATCAATTTGGTATGATTAATTTTTTTTTTTCTAAGACTAGATTGATAATTGTGGACTACTCTGGTTAGGGGGAGCAGTCTTGTAAGTGTATATAAATGAATCTTTCACACTTTTGTCAAAGGGGGAGATATGATTATAGTTTTTGAGCATTGGTAAGTAGTGATTGAGCTGAAATTGTTGTATCAGAGTATTACCAGTGTTAGGGGGAGATATTCATTACTCAAGGTAGAAGTAATGACGGGTATAGAAATGAAGGAAGAACATGCAACTAATAAGACAAATTCTTAAGTGTTTCCATCAATGCCAAAGGGGGAGATTGTTGGCATTGACAAAACTAGTCAATCCAAAGAACCAGTATATGAGTGAATATTTGTCATTGATGTCTAACACTGACCAGTGAAGTGGTATCGATAGAATGGTGTATTTCAGTAAGAAAAGGTGATGACTTACAAACACATGGAAACAACACTAGAAACAAATGACCAAAAGTTTAATAAGCTCAAGGAAGATAGACTAAACCAACAAATCTATCTTTCAAGAAGATCAGTCATTCTAATGATGATTAAGTCACAAAAATGACTCAAACAAGAAGATTTGAGGTTATATGCAAACCGAAAACTCATTGGAAAATAGGGGAAGAGACTTGATGCTAGCACAACAAACCGACAATCAAAGGATGAACTAGTAATATAGAAGTGTAGTGGTATACTGGTACACTAGTATGATAGAAGGAAGATAGGTGATCACCATAAATATCAGAGCGATGATCAGTTATTCAGTTCCTATGGCAAAGGGTGTGTTGGTGAGCTTGTGTCTACACCAGATCATAAGTTGGTAAGGTCAACTTCAGTTATCATGCAGTCAAGCATGATTACCTAACAATATCTTTATAATCTCCTAACAGGGATGGCTCCTCACCAGGCATACTCCAGAAAAGTACAAATTTTGTGAGTTCCTACTCACACCGTGGTTTTCTCCCATTTGGGTTTCCATGAGATAAATCTTGGTGTCACTGTCAACTTTTCATGCATGCATATTCTACTTCAATGATTAAGTATATTGATGAATATTTATATTTGTTCATATTAGAGTTAAATGTTTTAATTGGTTAAAACCGGTAAAGTATTGATTTACCCCTCCCCTCTTAGCACCGATTAGGATCAATAGGCTAAATGATGACCTCCACATGCTTCACTGTGAAATAATTCTAATAAATTTGTTTGCCGCTCTTTGTCAACACATCTATGAAAAGTACCATATACTCCCTTCTTGTATGGGTTTCCTTCCTAAAGGACATACTTACTTGCCTTGAGTTTCAAACTCCTTTTCTCCTTAGGGGATAGATGTGAAGGACAATCACCATATGTTAAGAAATATGAAAAATATGAGAACCATTCATTTGTTGTGCTAGTAAACAAAACTAAGGGGAGATTCTCTTCTTTGATAAGCCTACTTTCTGTGATGAGTTTAGGTAGACCCTTCCCTCTTGCCAAATGAGTAGGCTTGATGTCTATGCCATATTATTACACGTTGGCTATCCCAGCCCCTCTTTTGTTTCAACCGATCTCTTATTGGGTGAGGATACTCTTTATAGTAGCTTTAGGCACAAAGACAACAACACGAGAATCCATAATATAAATCCTAAAAATTTTCAGGGCTTTTGCCACTGTGTAAGCATGTTTTTCAAGAGGAGAATATTTCAGTTCATACTTTTTGAGTGGGATGCTCATAAAATAAATGGGAGCTTCAATACCTTGTTCATTTTTCTATAGTAATAAGGCTAATAAAGTATGTTCTGGTGCATAACAGTATATGATGAAGTCCTTGGTGAAATAAGGGTATATTAATGTTGGTGTGTTTGTAATGGCTACCTTTATATCCTCAAAAGATTGTTTTCCTTTGACAATCCACTTGAAAACTTGACAATTATCATCATTTCTTCTATATGTTTTGTCATCTGAACAAAATCAGGGACACACTTCCTCTTAAAGTTTACTTGGCCAAAGAAAGACTTGATACCATCTTTGTTCGAGGGCAAGCTTAGCTACATGATCACCTTTACCCTCTCAGGATCAATTTTGATCCTTTCCCTTAAAAAAATATGACCCAACAGTTAACCTTCAATCATTGCAAAAAAAAAATTCTTAGGGTTTAATGGAATACCTTCCTCCTGACATCGTTGTAAAACAACTTCTATGTCATGTACCTGGTCAACTCTCTTTTTGGAGAATATTGTCAGATCATCCAAATAAATTATAATAATTTTATTTTTTAAATCTCCAAAATATAGATCCATATCCCTTTGAAAGGTTGCACCTACATTGATAAGGAGAAATGGCATTTTGTGATAGGCAAACACACCAATGGTAGTTGCAAAAGCTATATTATGTTGATCTTCTGGGGCTACTTCAACCTAATTGTATCTCAAAAATCCATCTAGCATTGACATCATTTCAGATCTAGCAACGGTTTGTAAAATATGATCCATGATAAGCAGAAGGTAGTTTACCTTTAAAGAAGCTTGATTCAAATTCTTGATATTGACTCATATCCTTATTTCTCCATTCTTCTTCTGGATAAGCACTATAATGGCCACCCATGTAGAATGGTGAATACGGTAAACATTTTTTGCATTTCACATTTTCTCAATCTCATTTAAGATTGCATAAGCTCTTTTAGGGTTATAATTGTGTTACCTCTGTCTAAAAGGAACATCACCGGGCTTGAATGGAATTTTGTGTTCGAAGTTGCCATTTCTAAACTTCTTCAAATCAACATAACTCCAGGGAAAAACATCTTGATAGAAAATCAATAAAGAGACAAATTTTTCTTTCTCCTTGTGAGAGAAGCACTTACCAATATAGACAAATTTTGGATTATCTTCAGTCCCAATGTTCACTTTGTCATACTCATCCGAGGTCTCAGACAATTTTCTTTACTTTTTTACTTATTGATCATGTTGATTAAATAGGCTCTTGAGAGAAACTAACCCCTTTGGTATTTTGTTCCCTTTCAGTTGCACAACTTCAATCTCTTTCTCATCAGGGGCAATGACTTCTTCTTCCAACACTTCATTACTTTCATTATTATTTCCCCCAAAATAGTAATGAGCAAAAGATTGATAATTATCAAAATGAGCTATTGATCATCGTTGAGCAATTGCTAATGTTCCACATTATCAGAACTATTAGGTCAGTACATGAGAACTAATTTATCAACAAAATCAGGATGACACGGGAGCAAAGAAGCTGAGACGACCAAGAAATCAGCCCTAGTGTTCTATCTTCTTGGAACTGATTCAATTGAGAAGGCATCAAACATCTCAATACAATCCTAAACCCTATTTCTATAGTGTCTCAATTGACCATTCTTTATAGTATAGATCTTTTTGATCTATTTAACGATCAATTTGACATCTCCCAAGCTTTAAGTTGTTTGATCCCATTTTCTTGGGCTGAGCCTAAACCAAGTAATAAGGCTTCATACTCAGATGTGTTATTAGTATTGGAAAACTTTAACTTGAAAGAAAATGGAAATTTATAGCCATCAGGTGACACTAGAACAACACCTACTCGTAACTAAGGATGAGCACAACTTCCATAAAATTTTAGTGTCCACAATTATTCACCAAATTGGAAGCAATCTAATTTGCACTGTCATGGGGAATTGAGGAACACATGTAAGTGTCTGGCCCGATTTCTACAAAAAAGATATCTACCATGGGGTCCCTAGACTTCAATAGTGTAAATTTGACTTTAGGCTCAGAGTTTAAACGTATCTTTTTCCCTTCAAGTGGGATTACAACATGGGACCAATCCATCTGTATTTCCCCTCCCAAGTCTTTAGAAAAGCTTCTACTTAGGAGCATTCCATAACTGGCAGGGATATCAAAAATTAATATAGTTATCTTCAACCTCTTCTTAGGGAAAGTAGGTAAAGCCACCTGTACATCTTTGATCTTCCCTATGATTGTGATTGTAGAGCCATCCATGGAGTAAAATTTACCCTGAGAGGAGGTAATGGATTGACCTAGGGCATGTTCTACTTGAGAAGGCATCACATTTGCTAAGGTTCGAGAGTCACTAATACAATTGCTTAGCCTAAAACTAGCAATGAATAAAGACACATAAAATGGTTTTGGTCTAGCAGAGGGATCTAGTGAATAAGAAGGATCATTTTTTGAATTGGAACAAAGTTGTTCTTCAACACAGACTTCATTTTCACAAAAGAGATAGGGGTTATACTGGGATGATGGAGTTTCTTCCTTAATACACTTGACCAATCTATCCAACTCTTTGGGGTTTAGTCTTAAATATTCATCTTGGGAAATTTAGATCTGAGTATTATTACAAAACTCAATAATGTCAAAAGAATTGGGATTCAATATGATAGGAATGGAAGGGGAAGGTGTTACCTCAACTTGTGATTCTTTTAGCATCCATTGTTCTACTTTGATTTTCTTGGTCAAATGATATTTGGGAGTGAAGGAAGAGATACTTTGTTCTCTCTTTGTTTGATGTGATCTAGTGAACACGACACAATTCAGATCATTCACCTCAACTAACATATCTTCCTTATCATCACTGTTAGGTACATATTTAAATAAACTCACTCCAACATCTTTGGATGGTCTAGGATCTTCTACATAAGGTTTGGTGGCATGTTTGCTTGTTGAGAGCATCTGTGTATACCTTATTATCTCTAGGCAAGTAGCTCCATCATGATCAGAAGTCAAGTGGAAATTACATTGATTTTGCATTCTTGAAGATGAAGAAGGAGGCCACTCAATTTCTAGCCTTTGGTTTAGAGCAATTATAGATAAAGTCTTATTTTGGGCTCCTTGATAATTATAATCTCTCATATGAATGTCTTGGTAAGAAGTTGATGAACTCTTGGGTATTTTCCTTTTCAAATTGTTGATATCATTCTCCAATCTCTAAATTACAGGATCAATGGAGTTTACCATTGAGGATTTACCGGTCTGCGACATTCTCTTCCATTTCCTAGCCATTACTAGATCATCATCAATTGCCACAGGCAAGTTTTGAGCAACTTCTAAATAATTTGTACCTTCTGTTTTAATGGTAAAACTTATGTTAGGTGGAAGGGTATCGATAAAAATGTCTTTCAACAAAGGATCACTAGGCCTCATATTTGTGGTGATTCTATTATATAATTTATTGAACTTGGCTACAAAATCTCTCATAGTTGCATCCACCTCTTTCTCCATTGAGCCTAACTAAGCAACTGTGACTGAATCATCCTCTACTTTTGTAAAACTATTTTCAAATTTTTCCCTTATTGTATTACTAGTCGTTTATGGAACCATTAGGTAAATAATATAACAAGCCCATTGTAGGACTCATCAAATATTCTACAAATAACCTCATGATGACATCTTCATGCTGCACTGACAGAATTGAGGATGCAACAAACAAATATTTCAAATGTTCATCACAAGAAATTCTTCCATCTCCATTGAACTTAGGTATAATTCTCCCAGACCCTCTTGGTAAATCATGAAGTTGAACTTAGGAACTGAATGTGAGAGGGCCTATGGAAGCACCCCATGAGATAGGTTGAGCCATGACAAAGGGATTATGAGGAGGAAAGTAAACTTGGATTGGTAAGATAGTTACATGCAAGACATGAATTTGGCTAAGAGTATGTGAACTTGATAGGGCTGGCCTACTAGGTCTAGGAGGAGAAGATGATATGCTAACGAACTTAGTCCTTTGCATGGGTGGAAAGAATGAGAAGTTAAAATATTCCAAGAACTCAAAATATTTATCTATCACCCCTTTCTTTTATCACTTCTAGTATATCTTTTGGAAGCCATAATTTTACACTAAAATATTAAAACTCAGAGTCACCAACTTCTACCTACAGTGGAAGATTTAATTAATTCAAGGGGTAGGTAAGGGAAAAAATTCATCTGCTAAAATTACCACACCTTCCTGAGCAACATACAAATGCACAAACATTCTCTCCAAAATATTCTTCTTTCTTCAAAACCACACTAACTTTATGGTACTAGCAATCGATTCTTCTTTTCTCGCAAGCAACCTATCGAAGGCCTACAAAGAAATCTTCTTGGTTATTAGTTAACCAATCCACATTAGGATGCAAAAAATGGGAAACCTGTCCTAACAAAACCATGGCTAACTACTGCAGACAAATTCATGATATATAATAATGAACTCTTTATATCCCCAGTAGAGTCACAAAACATCTACTGGTTAACAGATTTATCACCTAACTCTATATTCTCTCACCTACAAAGTTGAAAAATGTACCCACAATTGAACCAGTCTCAAACAACCATTTACTGATAGATTATTTGCTTACTTTATAAGGTGGCAGCTACCTTCATAAGATTTTCAATATATAATAAACCATTCATAATTGCTTTTAATCAGAAAACAAACTAAGGAAATGATTTTAACCGGAAAGGTTTAGAAAGGCATACTGAATCATATATATTTAAAAAAAAATTTCAATCTTTAAATAAATCAAAATCACCACAAAAGCATCATTCACAAATAACACTTTTACAGTAATAGAAAACCACTTAATCAATCATTCCCATTATTGTTTGTGCATTAATAAACCATTCAATATGAAGAAAAGGAATCCATACACCACAACTCAAAGATCATGGATATCTGAAACTACCAACGTCTTTCTATATTGAAATTAATCGAAAACAGAAATATACTTAATAAACTAAATTTTTTCTCTAATGAGAAAATCAAAGTTTGAAAAAAAGATCCTCAATTTAGTTTAAGTGTAACTATTTAAAGCTTAAAAGTAATGGTTCTTTGAAGACAACCATTATTTAAAAATGAGTCTTTAAAAGGCTCAATAGCCAATATCAAGAAAAGCAACAAAAATTATAAAATCACAACTGTCACTCCAGCTTCAAAATCTTGTTTGCCAACTATCTCCACCTCTTGTTGATAACATGTTGTCACTTGAGCTTTGATCTTCTTCCTATATTCTTAGTACCTATTGATGACCATGGTAATGATTTTATTTTTGGGTGTGGCCATAATTTGCAGCCTTGTTTTCCACTTAGAAAGTGACTTGTCCGTACTAACCAAGTTGTTGTGTATAGCATTGATCTTAGCTTCAAAGGCTATTGTGTAAGCTTGCAAATGGCTCAACCTCTGAAACACTTTAGGAGAAATGGTTTGAGGATCTCTAATTTCTTTCTAATAAATCTCTTTGAACTGATCCAACATTTGGTGAAGCTCACAAACGTTTTCCTCAAAGCCATCTATTAGATCAACTTCCAAAGCATTAAAATTAACATTAATTTTAACCAAGTCTTCAAAGTAATGCCCTAATGCTTTATTAATGTCATCTATATAATCATCATAAATTTTTACCTTCCAATCAAATGCTTCAAGCTAGATAGGATCAATTTATTTCAAATGCTCTACTACTTTTTTGGTTACTAGTGTAGCAGGGTTGATGGAGAGAAGCTCTGGAACTTCTTTTGCAAGCACAAACATTCTGCCATGTGCTTTCCAAACTTTTTGTGACTCAGCCACTGATTCCTTTCTCTTATTCAATATAGTTATATACAATCTCCTAACTTTGGTGACATAAATGACACCACCCTAATACAGTTCATCCATGCATTCGGTGACAACCTTGGCATATCCAGGATTGCCTTTCATTTTCTATACAATATCTAGGGATAATCCTTGCACAATTGAACTTGAGGCCTCCTTGACAATAGGATATATAATAGATGGAATTAAATTATTCAATGAATGCACTTGAGACTATAGCTCTAGATTTTCTTTCTTTTTCTCCTTTACTCTCTTAATAAGTGTATTCATCAAAAAATCAGCATGATAAATGTCTTTGACCAGGGTAGAAGGTCCCATATCTACATGACTAATCTTATAATCATTTTCTGTTATCTCACCTTTATTCATGTCTTTTATGGGTTTGGCAATTTCTAACAGCTGATGACTAGACACAGAATCAGAAATGATTCGAGACATCCTCTTTGCCTTTTTGGGTTTGTGAGAGCTCTAAAATAATAGGGTGACTGTATCAACTTCACTGGTGCTAGTTGTGGTGGTTTTTCTCTTCTTCTCCACCTCTATTTTGAGCCATGCTAGAGAAGTCATCTCAAATCTTGAATCCCTATTGGCAGTACTTACAAGAGTATTTTGAATAGGGCAGGAAGGGACTTCTAATAAATTAGTTCAAAATAATTATCCTTAATTACTTTCTGGTAGATACCCTCAAAATCAATAAGCGATGTTTTTCCTTTTGATGATACATCCTCTTCATCCTACTCACAGGGCGATTTGAGCCTGGTTCCAGTTTCCTCAAACTTTTCCTCATCACCGTTGGACTATGAACTTTGGTTAGGCAATTTGATAGAAATTTTATCTATTGAAATTTGGACAATTGTAAGTAACTGAGACAACCGCCTGATCCTTAAAGGCTGATGGCTTCGATCCTTGTCAGGGGTTGACATGTTGTCTCCACTTTCCATTCAACCAATTAGATGGCCTTCTCAACACAAGAGTTGTGTGAGAAATCAAATCTGAGAGTTCATCTTCTAACCAATGAATCCAAGGTGGAGGCTCATCAGCAAGAGTGTAGTATTTTGGGTCAAGAATGACTTTATCTTCCACTATGTTATTGGGGATATTAAAAGAACTGCTAAAAGCGTGAATTTGTTGCAAAGTGAGCCTCATGAAACTTCTTCTGAACACTTCAACATTGTCAGAATAATCTTCCTAGAAATATTCAATATTTGGCCGATGCACATAATTTTTATCTCCATACAAACAACATTTCATATAGCCTTTACTATCAAAAGTATCCCTGGCTGGCAAGGATTGAAAATCAAATTCCTCCAGGGTTTTCTCCACTCCCTTCGCATCAATATTTATTTTACAAGAAAAGTGAGACATAGACAATGTGAAGGAATATCCCTTCTTCCCCATATTAAAATATTTGACATTAACTATGACCATCTACTAACAAACGTCCAAGAATATCATAAAATCTGTAGGAAAATAAGGCAGCTTTAACAGATCTTTTCCAAAATCCCCAATCTGAAGGTATGTGAACTTGTCAAACTGGGTATAGAAACTCCCAAATTCCATCACAAAGGTAGTGATAGTATGAGAAATTCTCAGTCCGGTGTTTCCCTCTAATTTCCTAACAAGTCCCATTAGGAAGACATCATTCATGCGGGAAAAAGTTTGCATGTCGACCTGCAGGGTAAGTTGGGGTAAGTTTTTGAAAATAAGAAGGCATGCAGAGGAAGGGAATTGTAAATATAACCCAAGACAAATGGATTGTCGACTGGTAAGAACATAAACAAGGTATGAACACATGCTAAAGGTCAGGGCTTGCTGAAAATTCCTCAATTGCTCATTTAGGTGCTAACTAATTAGAGAAGCCCAATTGATGGAATTTCATGGACTACAAATCACTAAGATGAAATGGTACATCGAATATTCAAAGGAGTCAATACAATAATTCCCTACTATATGGTGCAATAAAGCAATAATCTTTGAAATTTCATCCCGGTAGACATAAACCATTGAGAAGGTGGGTGAGTCAGTGATAGCAATAAAAATAATACTTTAAATACTGACCGGTTGAGATAATTAATAAGTTTATAAAATACTATGCATGCAATCCAAAATGATATTGAAACATCCACAATAAATAAAGCATAAACTATAACACAAGTGTTTATACATGGAAAACCCAAATGGGAAAAACCACGGTGAGATGGGAGTCACAAGTTAACTATTTGCAATAATAGATAACTGACCGGTTAGGGTCTACAAATATTGCTTTGCTAGGAGCGAATCCTGTTAAAGATCCCAGAGCTTTGTTAGGGAGTATACCCTGTTAAAGGTAGTACCCTATTAGGAGTAACCTCAGTAGAGGATTTTTGAATCCAAACCAATGGATCACCTAGTTAGAGGATTTCTACAATGAAGCTTGTTAGAGCTTACCTAATTAGGGGATTTGAATGTTGTAGTGATTAGAAAACAACAGGTGTTGTGATCTAATAGTAGCACAAATTTCTTGAATAGATCCTCTTCTACTCGGTCAAAATTGTATCACCAATTTTATCACCAACATATTCTACAATGCCTTCAACTTCTATCTTGCATCATATCATCTTATGTTCTTGTATTTAGATCATAATAACATTATATATACACTATATTTCATGTCGCCTTAGAAATCATATCATAATTACCTAGGTGTAGTGTATCTGGAAAACCAAAACATAACTCATCACAAATTACCGACAAAATGTCGGTTAAGGGTAACCCATCACACAATAAATGAATACCAGTTGGAACATTGATACCAGTTTGGAGTTAACCACTATTAACATACAAATTGTTCGTCCTCAGTTTGCTTCTTTGATGGTTTCTGCCGAATCTCCAAGTGACTATCAGGCCATTTTTGCATATATCGATTGTCTGCATATACCGATTAGACATCTTCTAAACCATCTTTAACAATACCGGTTGCAATATAGGTAAATTTGAAAGTAATACCGGTTTGTATAAACTAATATAAACATATGTGTGTATACATGTTCCATCAATGACAACACATGAAGTCATCCATTACAATCATCATCAAGCCAACAATATCCCCCATTAGTATTACAATATATACTTGCCCTTAATTTGTACTCCATACCCTTAATACATACAAAATTTTCACAACACACACATACTTCTACTCTCCCCTTGACAACAATCCCAAATTGAAAACTAAAAGATATGTATATATATATATATAGAAAAATTTGCATCAAGAGTTTGCATATATAAAAACTTGAAAGTCTATATCAAGGAGTACTCATTGCAATTCTCAGAAAAATGTCACTAAAAGTATGCTTCAGTTGAGAAAAGTCATTTTCCCATGTCTCTAGTAAGGTTTCAATGATCTCAATCGTAGTCATGACCTGTGCACAAGATTCTTCCAATGCATCAACTGTACTCATTTCAGGAGTAGCTAAAATTGCTTATGCATTCTTGTAGGCTCTTTGCAGGATGTCCACTTTTGGTCTCAATAAATTCTTCAACTCCTTCAAATATTAGAGTCTCTGTCTATTCAAAAGCATACCAATCTAACCGATTTTGGAAATCATCAACCATTTTTCCAAAAATTAAGGCAGAATCCTGTAAAGGTATGTAGGCATTGCATATATTTTCCAATTCTTGCTCAGTCTCAATTCGCCTTTGAGTTAGATCAATATAGAAGAATGAAACATTGGATGTGAATGTAAGAATTATTCCTCCTATCTCAATAGCTTTCCTTAACAGATCTTTGCTTAGGGATAAGGCAATTCTCCCCGTATCAATATCTTTCATTATCTATTCTCCTCTTTTCTTCCTGTAGTTCTTCTCTGCAAAAGACTGTGCTGCTTCCTCTAGGGACTTGAGCTAGTCAGAAGCATCAACAACCAACTAGCCAAGCTTGCCAATGCAATTTGACAAGTTCCCTATAGTATTTTTTGGTAGAAGGCTTGACAGAATGTCTACTGCAGTTTGAATGGTTTCTGCTTCCTTCCTCCATTCCTTAAGCCTCTTCTTTTGAGCTCTAAATTGTGTTACAGTTGCAATCTCCATTAATTCTAATGCACTCATATTATTGACATCGATAGGCCCTTTGATTCCTAATGAGTCATCATCATCATCATCATCATCATTCTTTTGTTTGACTGATGCCTTTTTAACTTCAGTAGATTTCTCCTTCTCATTTTTATCTTTCTCTTTCACCTTTTCCAATTCAGAGGACTTATCAACAATTTTCTCAACGGTTTTATCTTGAGTAGCTTGTGAAACCGGTGGAAGTTGAGTTGTCTTTTGCTGATCTTCTACTGGTGGGGGTATAATATCCACACTTGGTTGTGTAGATGGTACTTCCAATGCTTTAACTAATGATATAGCTAGTGGTTTCTTATTTGGTTCAATGATATTTCTAGATAAATCAATAGTATCCTATATATCATCAAAAAAATTACCTGTTGGGAAGTTGTTTCATCCTTCTTCTTGGTAGGATAGACAATATCAACTTGTAAAATTTCTTCCTCATCCATTTCTTTCCTCTCCACAATATCTTTCTCATTAGCCCATTGGGACTCAATCTTCTTATACATTGTTTGAATGTCCTTTTCTATCGGACGATTTTCCACTTCAGTAGATTGCATCTTCCACCTATTATCCTTAATCTTATTGACTTAAAAGGAATTCGAGTTTTATAATTATCAAGCAATGCATTTAACTCTATCTTTGGATAAATCAGGAAAATATTGAATAAATACATCATCAATATATTTTTTTTCTTTCTTCACAACTTCTTCCCACTTATTCAAAAGAATAGAATATAAAGAATCATAAATTCCATTCTTAAGATCATGTGGTAATCAATTGTACTGACACAAATGGTTGATTACCTATTGAACAATGTGTTCCTTCTGATCTTCATCAAATGAATCAAAACATTCTTTAACATTATCAAACCTATTCCTTCCTAATGTCTTCATCATTCTCTCAAAATCAGACATAGCTTTGTAAGATAAAGCTTTAAAGGGAATATTCTGAGAGGTAGCTTCAACTATTTTGGCCTTCTTACCAGTTTCCTTTACTTTCCTTGGCTCTTCCTTAGTGTCACTGTCATCATATTTTACTAGGAGAATCAGTTGCTGAACTCTCTTCTTTGTTGCAGACTGCTTCTTTATGTATACCTTAGTTGCCAATTCCTTTTCAACTTGGATACTTCATGTCACTCTCGTACTTGCTGACACCAAAGGCACTTTCTCAGCCTTCTTATTCTTCTCTTTACCACTACTAGGTGGAGCACTACTCGTTTCAGCTTCTATAGTTTTCTCCTCAACAATATTTAGTATTTTCTTCTTCTTGTCTACTAGAGATGCCAATAGGTTATTGGAATAACCAATCAGTAAGTCATAATTGACTTCATAGCTCATGTCTTTCATTTCATCCTCTCTGGGTTCTATAGCTTCCATCAGACATAAATCAATGTTGATAGTGAAAATGATGTTCTTAGCAAATTTTCTCACCACATCTTCAAGTAGCCCAACCCTCATACTCGTTTTCTTTTGAAGTTGATTGAAGAACCTATTCATTGTGCAAGAAAAAGTGTTTTTAACAACCTTGATACTATTCTTAATATGGGCAGCTATCGGTAGGTCTTTTGACTATTCAATAACACTAACTCCTAGTAGGAAATTCTAAAAGTAAAAGAATAATATAATCAATAACTGACCAAATTTGAACTTTAGACTATTGTCCTTCTTGATTGACTGCAGGTTCAACATCAACTAACTTCTTATGGCTTCACAAAGGTCATAATTTACGTTTTCAACAATCATCCTATAGGTTGTATGTACTGCTACAGATGGCACACTATTCATTGTACTAGAATAGAATATCCGATAGCCTATAACCATAGAAGCTAGCTTAACCGTTGAGTCCTTAATGTTATTAACAAAAAATTCATGCCCATCAGAGGTAGATGAGGTTAAAGTGGTTACTGTCTCTTTAGAAATCCACCTCAATTTGGGAACTTCACTGGTTTGACAAAAACCAGTCACGACATGGATAACTTCCTTGGTTATGGTGTGTGTCCTCTCCAAATATATGTTTTTCCCATGAACATGACTTAGAATGATTCTAATGTGTTCCTCTTCAAAATCCTCGAGAAAATAAGTTGCATTATGAAAACCCTTCTCATAAACCCTAATAAACTAGGGTTTGATCTGACCGTTCTTATCACAGAGGGATTTCAATTCAGAATAGATAGACAATGATCCCAAATCTTCAATTTTGAAATCAATATAACCAGACAAATCTCCTTTTACAATAACACCTTTAGGAACTTGAGATAAAACATTGTAAGACACTATTTGTTCCAATTCCACAACCTCCATAGGTTCTGATGGGATCATTCATCTTTCTACTTGCTTAGAAGATGAATCCATTCAAATAAACTCAATTCAAAGGGGATTTACAAATAAATACCTTAATTATCATGTACTACCTCGATTACCAGTTGATTACTCAAATACACACAAGTTCAACCTTCAATGATCTTTGAATCAGCTCCACTTACTCAATTCACAACACAAATTCATCTAAGACAAGCTAGCAATTCACTCTTCACTCTCAAAGTGCTCAAGAAATATTTTTCAATGTACATAGGGTAAAAATAACATAGAAAAAGTTTCTTTTATCATTTTAACCTACAAAATTTAATGCTTGATCGATAGGGTTGCAAACACTAAAATACCACTTGATGATACATTCAATATTAATAGGTGTAAAACTGATTGACAATCTTTTAAAAAATCGATTGACAAAGATATCAAGATCTCTCATAGAATGATTCAAAAATGCAAGCTTTCTTACCACTCATCTTTCAAGGGGTCCCGAAGTAGATTTACCACTATGCTCCCCTTAGTCTTGATGAAAATGCTTAATTCACCAGTCTAGGATTCTCCACACTAGGTGAAGGATTGGGTTCTTCTGCAGGCATATCATCACTCTTCTTTTTCCATATTTGATTCATCTCTTCTCTAGTTTCCTCAATATTTACCTTCTTCTTACCCTTCTGGTCTACAGAATGATTGACCGATTTTTTCTTTCTGGTTCTATAGAATTTCACCATGTATCTCAGTTTATGACAATGATAGAAGGCCATTCTGGATGATCTCCAAGGTCCTGCATTACCTCTTCCAGTTCTGCTTTTGCAATTTATAGCCACATGACCATAATTATTGCTGTATATGGTGAAAATGGATACAACAATAATATTGAAAGACTAAATGAATTCAACCACAGGGTTAGTGCAGGATCAAGGGGGGCCAAAAAGTGGCAATGTGAAAAAAATAGCCTTCTTCACTCGCCTAAAAATGCGAAAATCCATGTTGACTTTTTGCTTGGCCTGGGTGTCAGTACACCTTGGCTTGGTAATTACCTATGCAAATCGGATATCGGATTTTATCCAATATCCGATTTTTATTTGTAATTTTAATTTAAAAAATATATTATATGTTATGTATTATATAATACAATATTATATTATATATAATATAATACAATATTATATTATATATAATATAATATAATATAATATAATATTATATATAATATAACATAATATTATATAATATTATATTATATTATATTATATATTATATAATATTGTATTATATTATATATTATAATGTAATATAATATTATATTATATTATATATTATAATATATATAATATAATACAATACGTATTATATAATATAATAATATATTATATAATATATTACTATATTATATATGTTATTTAAAAATAATTTAAGTGTTGAAATCGGATATCCGATTTTATCGGATATCTGATTTTCTGAGACTTTTATAGTTCGACAGTGATAGTCCTGTGAGTCATTTTTAACTCATAGGTTGCACGAATTCGTCAAAATCCGATATCCGCTCCATCCAATATCCGGTGTTTTGACAAAAAATTGCTAAAAAATAGATTTAGAGGTAAGAATTTTGTCATTTTGAATCATTTTCATTCATTTTTTGTATTTTTTGTGAATGTTTGTTTGATTTTTCATTGAAAATATGGTTTTTTTAAATCAAATACCTGATTGTTTAAATTTGTTAACTAAATTTAATTGTTTACATTCAATTAGGTTAAAAATGGGGGAAAACAATGAAAACATTGACCAACCACAACTGCAACAACCAAACCCTCATTTGCCAAACCCCCCCTCAATTCAAGATTTGATTGCACAAAATCTGAATGAATTGAAGGGGATTGTAGAAGTATATCATAGGATCCCTCGTCTAAACCCATTGTTTGATCCTCTCATGTCGATCATAAAAAGTATGGAAACCATGACTGAGGAGCACAATGCCGCCCTTTTGTGGCGAGATTGTATGAAGGGAAAATATGTAGATGGCTTGTCGTATAAGGATATCAAGGATCTTGAGATATCCAAAGCCGAAATCGCCTCATTGTTTGTCAATCCCCGTACTGGTCAGCCCATAGATCCCAAAAAAATAAAACTTTCTATCAAATGGTGCACAAATGATGGGATTGTGAAAAACTTTTGGGATCATTGGTGGATGGTTTTCGACAAACCACCCAACAACAATCTTGATATCCCCTTCTATTTCATAAAAAAATTGTATGCTGAGTTTGTTTTACACAAACATGTGAACTACTTTGACATCCAACCTTTCTAGGGTGTAGATTTAGGTATGCCCCAAAATAGACCTGGGGCGGTCAGAGTAGTCCAGGGCCCATATGTGCCCCCTCCTCTTATTGACCCCCCACCTGCAGTTCAACATCCTTATATCGTTTGTGAGGTGGCTTCACGGACCATATCGACTATTCACTCTTTGAGTAGCCTTTTGGTTTCTCAGGTTGCGTCAGTAGCTCAACTTACTCTTGATGGTAGTAGTGCATCTGGTGCTGGTGACACGTCATCCTCGGCTCCACACATATGCACACCCCATAGTTGTGTCATGTGTGGGCACGTATGCTTGGGTCTAGTTGGAAAGCCCGTTGATCTTGCTGTGGATAGTGTAGATTACATGGTGCATGAGATGCATGATGCACCAGAGGTTATTACACAGACTAGAGGATACCCTGGGGAGTCCTCACATGCTAGAGGCGAGGAGGCACCGTCATCATACATTGATGATGTATTGGTAAGATTTGTGTTTTCACAGTTCATGTTATATTTTAATTAAATATTTATAAATTAGATAATATTAAGTACTAATTTTTATTTACATGGTCTATTTAACAGTTGATGACCGAGGATGAGTTGAGACAGATTCAGGAGGGCACCTTATCGGCCAATTCATTTGGCCTCGATAGCTTGACAGTACATATATTATTGCACCTAGTCGTTTGTATTTTATTGTACATACATGCTCATCATTTATATTTGTATTAATTAGATTATGTAGTAACTTGCATGTATATCTTATTTTATTCTTGTAGGGGACAAGCAGCATGAGTGCCGTGCATTGTGATCTAGGATATGGTAGTGCAATTGGAGATAAGGGAAAGGTAATTGAATGCAAATATGATTGAATGAATAGTTTAAATAACTTATAGTGATTATACATGTCTAGACATAGATTGATAGTTTCATATACTTGTTGTGTATATATACAGAGAACTCTTGGCTTCACATCCTTGATGACTACACCCAGTATACCTGAAGAAGAAGAAGAGATGCCTCGAGTAGATGTGTGTTTATTTTATTATTTGATTAGTAGATATAATTTGTTATTATCAGTGACAATTATATGCTAGCTTGTATCAATCTCATGTTTCTGAACATATGTAGGTTGTGTATCAAAATATTCAAAACATACCTCCTCTACCAAAGACATACATCAAGAGTCCTGCAAAGCTGAAGAGAAAACGTGGAGATGAGGTAAACATGAATAGTTCAATTAAATATTTCATTTTTATGTTAACTTTTCGAATGTGAATTATATAATATAACTAATATTAATCGTGGTTTGTTTTTCTTGTGCAAGATCCTTAAAAGCCAAGCAGTGTGGTGAAGAGGATCGATTTTGATGATCCATCAGTAGCTTAGGATGTTATAGATAGTTTTGGGATGCTTACATGTCTAGTTGGCATGTATATTTTCTATATGGACATACATTCACGTATTTAGACATACATTTTGTTTCAGTTGGTGTTTATGCCATATTTGTGTATGGACATACATTTGTAATCATTCGACATTTTTATATATACAGAAGTTGATCTTTGATCATATGAACTGTTGCTCATCTGTGTGTGGTGTTATCATGGAAATCTTTAATCTTTATTCCAGTAATTAACAATGGTTAATAATGGCTATTTAATGAACAATACAATTCATTTCATTTCATCATAAGTGTTGTTTTTATAATGAACAATATAATTCATTTAATGAACAATACAATACAATTTATTTAATGAATAATACAATTCACTTAATCAACAATACAATACAATTCATTCAATGAACAATACAATTCATTTAATGAAAAATACCCTACACATGCTCCTATTTTTCCCCCCCACTCGATCGAATGCTTGGGGTCATACCCTACCGGCATCGTCCCTTGAGTGCTTTAAGTGCTCAAAATTGTCAAACTTTGATGGGACCTAACTCGGAATCCATGGCACCTACAAATGATCTGTTTGAACCTACGGGACCATGAGAGAGGTCCCTACAAAAGCCTATCTCGGTTTTTCAATTTTCCCTACGGTTTTATTAGGGCAGCAATTTTTCGGTTGGCCAAAAAATAGTCAGTCTCACTCAATGGAATGTTGTCGCGTGGTTGATTTCTTGTTCTACTCATCACGATGATGAAACGTCAGCTCTGACATGTCCAGTTAGGGATTATTACCCTATGCATGCTCCTATTTTGCCCCCCCACTTGATCGAATGGCTTGGGGTCATACCCTACCAGCGTCATCCCTTGAGTGCCCTAAGTGCTCAAAATTGTCAAACTTTGATGGGCCCTAACTAAGAATCCATGGCACTAGTGAACGATCCATTTGAACCTACGGTGCCAAGAGAGAGGTCCGTAAAAAAGCCTATCTCGGTTTTTCAAGTTTTCCTACAGTTTTATAAGGGCAGCAATTTTTCAGTTGGTGAAAAAATCGTCAGTCTCACTCAATGGAATGTTGTCGCGTGGCCGATTTCTCGTTTAGCTTGTCGTGATGACGAACCGTCAGCTCTGACATGTCTAGTTAGGCATTATTACCCTACACATTCTCCTATTTTTCCCCCCCACTCAATCAAACACTCAGAGTCATACCCTACCGACATCATCCCTTGAGCGCCCTAAGTGCTCAAAATTATCAAACTTTGACGGGCCCTAACTTGGAATCTGTGGCACCTGCAAACGATCTATTTGAACCTACGGGGCCATGAGAGAGGTCCCTACAAAATCCTATCTTGGTTTTTCAAGTTGCCCTATGGTTTATTAGGGCAGCAATTTTTCAGTTGGTGAAAAAATTGTCAGTCTCACTCAATGGAATGTTGTCGCATCGCCGATTTCTCGTTCAACTCATTGCGATGACGAACCGTCAGCTCTGACATATCCAGTTAGGCATTATTACCCTACACATGCTCCTTTTTTCCCCCCCACTAAATCAAACGCTCAGGGTCATACCCTACCGGCATCATCCCTTGAGCGCCCTAAGTGCTCAAAATTATCAAACTTTGACGGGCCTTAACTTAGAATCTATGGCACCTACAAATGATCCGTTTGAAATTATGGGGCCATGAGAGAGGTCCCTACAAAAGCCTATCTCGGTTTTTCAAGTTTCCCTATGGTTTTATTAGGGCAGCAATTTTTTGGTTGGCCAAAAAATCATCAGTCTCACTCAATGGAATGTTGTCGCGTGGTCGATTTCTCGTTCTGCTCAGCGCGGTGATGAACCATCGGCTCCAACATGTCCAGTTAGGCATTATTACCCTACACATGCTCCTATTTTTTCCCCCCACTCAATTTAACGCTCGGGGTTATACCCTACCGACATCGTCCCTTGAGCGCCCTAAGTGCTCAAAATTGTCAAACTTTGATGGGCCCTAACTCAGAATCTGTGGCACTTGCGAATGATCCATTTGAACCTACAGGGCCACGAGATAGGTCCCTACAAAAGCCTATCTCAGTTTTTCAAGTTGCCCTACAGTTTTATTAGGGCAGCAATTTTTCGGTTGGCAAAAAAATCATCAGTCTCACTCAATGGAATGTTGTTGCATGGCCAATTTCTCATTTTTCTCATCACGATGAAAAACCGTCGGCTCCGACATGTCCAGTTAGGCATTATTACCCTATGCATGCTCCTTTTTTGCCCCCCCACTCGATCGAACACTCGAGGTCATACCCTATGCATGTGACATCCATGAGAGAGAAAAGCTTCATTTTATTTCAATACAATTGTACCTATTTCATTATTAGAAAAAATAAATATACAAAGATCTATTATTAGTATCCTCTATATTATGGATTTGAATTGATGTTCTCAATTAGTTATTATCTGTTTAGTTTTTCTTCATAAGGCACAACCATGTGGTGGTTATCATATCAGGACAACCATCCATGACTTTCAAAGTAATTGATATTTATTCCTACACCTCACACTCACAAGATTAATAATGAAATGACATTTATGATTCATCAAATGCTGACAAAATCTAATCAAATTTCAACTTCCAGATGTATACAACATATCATATTCAACTTCAAGATGCATACAACTTACCATATTCAAGCTCATGCCAACCATCACTTGGATATTGTTATATGTCGATTAAAGTACAATATATGTTATAAAACCATATAGTCTTACACAAAAGCCATCATAGACCATCTATGTCGATTAAAGTACAATTCATTTGTAACAGAGGCACGCTCACAATCTGAAGTTGCAAAGCCCTGTGGGAAGCATCAAATTTGAAATTTACTAATCTGACTCATACTACTGTCAAAAGCATCAAACATGCTACTTCTAGAGAAGACAATGCTCCATTATGGAGAGAATATTAGGTGCATCTGATGTCAGCATCTGAAAATGAAACAATGTTATTCAATTGCCAAAATCTAACTGACTTTATTTTATAAACCATTAATGAATAAAAATAGACAAGGTTACCTGAGTGAAAGTTCGATGACCACCTTGACTAGTAGGTGTTGATGTTGAAGCCCAACATTAACAAATGTCAAATGTCAAATGTTTGATTCAATAGATCATCTGTCATGGCAATTTGATCCACTGTAGATGTGTCCTGGCCACATGCATTTGAATCATCTTCATGATAATAAACACAACAAGACCCACAATTTAATCTCATTAATGCACAAAGGAATATGTACCATCACCAAGAGAGGGTCTTGTCAATGACGAATGATCTAGCATGAACCTGTATTTTTAAGAATTGTTAGTCTACACATAAAATGCATAGATGAACATAAAGGATGTATGACAATCACTTCAACTGAAATGCATGATAATAAATGAAAAGGTGGGATTATATACCATAAAAATACGTCCCTTCAAATTATATCAACAGAACCCACTATGCTGACGCAAAAATCGTAATGTGATATTGTTGTATATCATCAAAAAAGACCTTCATGAGCATAAAGGTTATGCGATAATTATATCATAAAAAAATATCAAATAGTGTTGTCTAATAACAAAAATTGTAAAGCTCATCAAATGCATGATAATAAGTCGTGTTGCAAAAATACGTCCCTTCCAATTATATCAAGTGTACTCGCTATGTGCATGCAAAAACCGTGTTACCAAAAAAAAACATTCATCAATAGACCTGCATTTTGAACACATCCTTAATATACACGTAACAAACTTGAACATTAAGGTTTAATGATCATTGTTTGAAATGAAATGCATTATAAAAAAATAAGGCACCATTAAAGACCTACTAATCAAGTGTGCTTGAAGGGTCATCTCTTTGTTTAAGAGTATCCAGTATTGCTTCATGATCAGCAATAGTCACTGTCCATAGCTCTTTGGTCTTCGGTTTTGCTTGATGCTTCAACAACTTGACATTTGTAGCTATAATAAGGTGTGAATAATTTATAATGGTTTTGTGTCTCTCATAGTCTTCAAATGCAGGTATGCCATTCTTTCTAATCATGTATGTTTGCAACCAAGTTCCCACAACAACAACTGAACCTGTAGGATATGTGAACCCATCATCATCTGTCACTGGTTGTGTTAGCTTTTGGGTTCCCTGTACACATCATGCCAACCAATATTCTGATCTCTCTTCATTCCCTTGTGGTGCAACAACTACAAAAACATGTCCTGGCTATAAAAGATTTGATAGACGATCATATGCAAGTGAACTTTCCATGTCATCTTTTGACAAGGATATTGTTTGAGATAAAGGAGTTAGATAGTGGGGAACCCACGTATCAACCCACTCACTTGACTCGCATTGATCCCAATCACACTGAACACAACTCTAACAAAAACAAGCCAACGCTAATGTCCAAATGGTCCATGTGCTTGCATCTAAGCTGAGAAATGAATGCATCTGTGAAGAATCTTTAATTGTTTGACAATCCAATCTATCTCCCACTGTTCCCTCCTCAACCAACCAAAAGAATCTGCTCACTGCTGAATCAAGAGTACCTCCATGTGACAATGTTGAACTACACCAATCAACAATAGAACATGCATCAGAGAAATTTGCACTTAAAATCCTCAATTTCTCCTTAACTAGAGCTGTCTTCAAACATGCACCTGCTCCATCATCCTCTCCCTTCCCATGCCCTGACTCAAAAAATCACCAAATATGAGGTATATGCCTCTCCACATGCATTCTACTCAACCAATAAAACATACGGGCATTCTTGAATTGACCTGTATAGTTATTTGACCATATTATATGTCAGTCAATTGCAATATATTTCTCATGCAAGAACTCAAAACAATTCTCGAAAGAATGTTGCACATACTTGGAGGAGTGTGATCTATCATCACTCATATAAAAATGATACTCCCTGACTATCTTCCTATCCTCTTTTGTACTATCAGGAGCATGTCTATATGTAATGTGAACAAAAATAGCAATCTGGACTGAATTGTATTACTGAGACTGTACCTCATTCTGTGGTTGCAATGTATAGTTCTCTGCAAAATCAACCACTGATACAATAGTGCCAATCCAGAAAGAGTTCTTACACATCTTGAACTATTGATCCAACCACTGAGACCTATGGGTGTGCCTTGCATACTTGTAGAAAATATTTTCCTTGAAATCCAAAATAAAATCAGCAATACTCACTTCTCTTGAGACTAATTTCAAAACGTCCTTTACATTGGGTGACACTCTAGAATTAGAGTGCCAAAATTGTTGAATCTCTTCTTTCACATTGTCAGTCAACTTTCTATCAACACGTGGAAGCCTCCCACCAAATGCCCATGTATCTTGTTGAAGTGGATCATCAAGTCTTTGTCTTCGTGCAAGTGCTCTATCCAAAGTTTTACGATTTATGTTAAAATCAACAGAAGTTTGTCTCATTTGACGGGCCTTCCTCAATTGATGGCTAACTAAGGAGATTGTAATAACTCTTCGAGTGGCTCTCTTATCTCTTTCTTTGGTATTCTTTCCAATAGAATTGAGAGCGTCAAATAGATTTTTTGTAATAATAGAATTTGTCTCCGTCTTCTTGTTCATACGAATCTTCAATTTCTTTAGCAATGGTCTCATCTTTATCATCTTTAGCAATTGAACAAAGAGTTGGGATTTCTCGTTCAATGTCTTATTGCTAAAATTTTGGTTGAAAAGTTCTGTAGCCCACAACCGAATGATTCTTGTTGACCTCTTGCCTTCAAGATTCGCAATAATGTTCTCATCGATTTCAAATAACCATTTTGGGGTTCCTGAAGGTCTTGGATTTGGAATTTGTCTTTCATCCATGAGAGCATCTTCATTTCTAAAGTAATTAGGTGTTACATATGGTTCACTTGGTGAGGCAATTCCACCTTCAATGTTAAAGTTTTCCACATTTTCACCTCTTATGTCAAAATTTTCCACATTTTGAGCATTTTCATTATCACTTTCAACATTTTCAAAATTTTCCATATTTTCACTTTGAAAATTTACATTTTCATTTTCAATAACTTGTGGCACATTTTCAATTTCAATTTCCTCTTTAGTTGAATTAACATTAGCAATATTTAACATACCTTGTCTTCTCCTCCTATGACATTCTCTATCTCTTTCTCTATACACTTCAACTTGGTCATTTGAAAGTTTTCTTTTGTGTTTAGACTTCCGACGACTACTACTCCCCATTTCCCTCCACACATATGCTCCTTCGTGATTGACAATGTAAGTTTTCACTTTAAGAATCTCCCAAAAGCACAAATTTGTCTCTAGCTATCTGAAACCACATGATCCTGGATAGAAAACATAGGACCCAGACTGTCAGTTGTTGGAATCTATAGAATGGCCCACAAACACTTTTTTTTTGGGTTTTTAGCACTAAAATCGGATATCGGATAAAATCCGATATTGGATAAAATTGGATATCGGATTTAAAATATGTGGTCCCCAAAAAAATTTCCCGTTGCCACCATTTATGAACTAAACTACCACATGGCAGAAATTGTATATTTGATTCAATTGGATATCAAATATTATTGGTCATATTTTAGAGAGAGAGAGGGATAGAAGGAGAGGGAGAGAGGGAGAGGGAGAGGGAGAGAGAGAGAGAGAGAGAGAGAGAGAGAGAGAGAGGGAAGGAGAGAGAGAGAGAGAGAGAGAGGGACACCATATTGTTGTGTCCTAAGGGGTCATATTGTGTCTTAAAGGGTCCTATGGTGTAAATATGACCCCTAACGACATGATTTGGTGTCTTAAGGGGTCCTATGGTGTCACAAGACACCATATGACCCCTAACGACACCATAGGACCCCTTAAGACACAAAATCATGTCATTAAGGGTCATATTGTGTCTTACGGGGTCGTAGGACACAATATGAACCCTAACGACATGATTTGGTGTCGTTAGGGGTCATATGGTGTCCATAGGGGTCATATGGTGTCTTGGGACACCATAAGACCCCTTAAGACACAATATGACCCCTTAGGACACAATATGACCCAAAGCGACCCAATATGGTGTCACTAGGGGTTATAAGGTGTCCTAAGAGGTCATAAGGATTCATGGGACACCATATGACACCATAGGACCCCTTAAGACACCAAATCATGTCGTTAGGGGTCATATTGTGTCTTACGGGGTCGTAGGACACAATATGACCCCTAACAACATGATTTGGTGTCTTAAGGGGTACTATGGTGTCGTTAGGGGTCATATGGTGCCCCATGAACCCTTATGACCTCTTAGGACACCATATGACCCCTAATGACACCATATTGTTTTGTCCTAATGGGTCATATTATGTCTTAAGGGGTCCTATGGTGTAAATATGACCCCTAACGACATGATTTGGTGTCTTAAGGGGTCCTATGGTGTCACAAGACACAATATGACCCCTAACGACACCATAGGACCCCTTAAGACACAAAATCATGTCATTAGGGATCATACTATGTCTTACGAGGTCGTAGGACACAATATGACCCCTAACGACATGATTTGGTGTTATTAGGGGTCATATGGTGTCCCTAGGGGTCATATGATGTCTTGGGACACCGTAGGACCCCTTAAGACACAATATGACCCCTTAGGACACAATATGACCCAAAGCGACCCAATATGGTGTCACTAGGGGTCATATGGTGTTCTAAGAGGTCATAAGGGTTCATGGGACACCATATGACACCATAGGACCCCTTAAGACACCAAATCATAACATTAGGGGTCATATTGTGTCTTACAGGGTCGTAGGACACAATATGACCCCTAACGACATGATTTGGTGTCTTAAGCGGTCCTATGGTGTCGTTAGGGGTCATATGGTGTCCATCGGGGTCATATGGTGTCCCATGAACCCTTATGACCTCTTAGGACACCATATGACCCCTAATCACACCATATTGTTGTGTCCTAAGGGGTCATATTGTGTCGTAAGGGCTCCTATGGTGTAAATATGACCCCTAACAACATGATTTGGTGTCTTAAGGGGTCCTATGGTGTCACAAGACACCATATGACCCCTAACGACACCATAGGACCCCTTATGACACCAAATCATGTCATTAGGGGTCATATTGTGTCTTACACCCCGTAAGACACAATATGACCCCTAACGACATGATTTGGTGTTGTTAGGGGTCATATGGTGTCTTGGGATACCATAGGACCCCTTAAGACACAATATGACCCCTTAGGACACAATATGACCCAAAGCAACCCAATATGTTGTCACTAGGGGTCATATGGTTTCCTAAGAGGTCATAAGGGTTCATGGGTCACCATAAGACACCATAGGACCCCTTAAGATAGCAAATCATAACATTAGGGGTCATATTGTGTCTTACGGGGTCGTAGGACACAATATGACCCCTAACGACATGATTTGGAGTCTTAAGGGGTCCTATGGCGTCGTTAGGGGTCATATGGTGTCCATAGGGGTCATATGGTGTCCCATGAACCCTTATGACCTCTTAGGACACCATATGACCCCTAATCACACCATATTGTTGTGTCCTAAGGGGTCATATTGTGTCTTAAGGGGTCCTATGGTGTAAATATGACCCCTAACGACATGATTTGGTGTCTTAAGGGGTCCTATGGTGTAAATATGACCCCTAACGACATGATTTGGTGTCTTAAGGGGTCCTATGGTGTCACAAGATACCATATGACCCCTAACGACACCATAGGATCCCTTAAGACACCAAATCATGTCAGTAGGGGTCATATGGTATCTTGTGACACCATAGGACCCCTTAAGACACCAAATCATGTCGTTAAGGGTCATATGGTATATTGGGACAACATAGGACCCCTTAAGACACAATATGACCACTTAGGACACAATATGACCCAAAGCGACCCAATATGGTGTCACTAGGGGTTATATGGTGTCGTAAGAGGTCATAAGGGTTAATGGGACACCATATGACACCATAGGACCCCTTAGGACACCAAATCATGTCGTTAGGGGTCATATTGTGTTTTACGGGGTCATAGGACATAGTATGACCCCTAACGACATGATTCGGTGTCTTAAGGGGTCTTATGGTGTCACAAGACACCATATGAGCCCTAACAACACCAATCAACCCCTTAAGACACCAAATCATAACATTAGGGGTCATATTCTGTCTTACGGGGTCGTAGGACACAATATGACCCTAATGACATGATTTGGTGTCTTAAGGAGTCCGATGGTGTCGTTAGGGGTCATATGTTGTCCATAGGGGTCATATGGTCTCCCATGAACCTTTATGACCTCTTAGGACACCATATGACCCCTAATGACACCATATTGGGTCGCTTTGGGTGATATTGTGTGCAAAGGGGTCATATTGTGTCCTAAGGGGTCCTATGGTCTCTCTCTCTCTCTCTCTCTCTCTCTCTCTCTCCCTCTCTCTCTCTCTCTCTCCTTCCTTCTCTCGATCTCTCCCTCCCTCTCTCTCTCTATCCCTCTCCTTCTTTCTCCCCTTCTCTCTCTCTCTCTCTCTCTCCTCTCCTCTCCTCTGTCTCTCCCCCTCTCCTTCCTTCTCTCTCTCTCTCTCTCTCTCTCTCTCTCTCTCTCTCTCTCTCTCTCCCTCCCTTTCTTCCTCTCCTCCTCTCTCTCTCTCTCTCTCTCTCTCTCTCTCTCTTTCTCTCTCTTTCTCTCTCTCTCTACCTCTCTCCCTCCCTCTCTCTCTCTCTCTCTCTCTCTCTCTCTCTCTCTCTCTCTCTCTCTCTCTCTCTCTCTCTCTCTCTCTCTCTCCTCTCTCCCTCTCCTCCTCCTCCTCCTCCTCTCTCTCTCTCTCTCTCCCTCTCCCTCCCTCTCTCCCTCTCTCTCTCTCTCTCTCTCTCTCTCTCTCTCTCTCCCTCCCTCTCCTCCTCTCTCTCTCTCTCTCTCCCTCTCTCCCTCTCCTTCTCTCTCTCTCTAAAATATGACTAATAAAATCCGATATCCGATTTAATCAGATATCGGATTTCTGCCATGTGGCAGTTTACTTCATAAATGGTAGCAAAGGGAAATTCTTTGGGGACTGCAAATTTTTGTACTCAAATTTTCAAATTTCAAATTTCAGCTTGGGAATGCTTTGGTATTAGGCTTGGAAGTGACAAGCCTGGAAAGTCAATTGAAAAAACATGATTTTCAGTATTCCTTGATTTTCCAGACTTTACATTGCTAGCTGAAGACTTTTTTTGTAGCCAAAATTGATAAAACAAAAAGGGTTTTTTGAGGACGTTCCCAGCTTTCCAACAATATAAGGCTTGTCTTATTTCGACTTTAGTAAATATTTATTATTTATTTTCTAATTGAATTCTGACAATAGTCCTGATTGAAAAACACTCATAACTTTCAAACGGTATAACATTTTTTGAAACCGAAATATGCGTCACATCCTATGCTTTGTCTACTATAGGGAAAAATTTAAAAAAATTAAATTTCATAAGATTTTGACCAAGTTAAGGTGGTCAGAGGTAGGAGTTTCTGAATTTCTGAAAAGCTCTAGTAAAAAAATCATAAATAATTATTTAATTCATAAAAAATTAAAAACAAATATGTGTCACATCCGGACATGAGTCTAATACTTATATTATAAATATTATAAAAAAATATTAAGATTTGATTGTGATTAGTTTGGTCAGACATACGTCTACTTCTTATTTTTTTCCTAAAATTTTAGTACCACTGCATTGAAATTTGAAATTTTCATCAAATAGGATTTTTGTTTTCCAAAAAACAACTAGTAGCTTAGAAACTTCATTCAATTTTCTATATATTCTCTTGTTACATATTTTAAAAATAATGTTCACAACTTATTCAAATTTTCATGTCAAGTTGCATAACTCTGATTTTTTTGAAATTTCATTGCCACTTAAGGGCCTGTTTTGGCACACCATGATCCTGCACATACCCCACAAAACCCTAGCCTAACAAAAACAAATATCCACCATAACATATGAAGATTACCTAAGACAATGTAAATCAAATGAAATCACAAAGATTATACGATCACATGTCCAATAGGGTTTGGATCTCCATCCTTCCTATCTCCATTGATCTTGCTTGATATATTTGCTCTCAGATTTTATATGTGCACAAGAGCTCAACAAAGAACGGAAATGTGGTTGCAAGTAGGATCGCATATGAAAGTTCAAAAGCGTAGTGTAGTCGAGTCATAAGCGGGGGTTGATAATGAAGGAATCATCTCCTTATATAGAAGGAACTATAAGAAATGGAGGGATAACATTGAGAGGTGTAAGAGATAAATGGTCGGCTATGATTAGAGGGTAGGTAGAGGAAATAAGAAAATAATAAGAGGGTAGGTAGTGTAGGAATTAAGAGATGAATGACATGTGTCATGGGTAGAAAAGGTTAACGAATTAATTAAATAAATAAAGATTTAATTAATTAATAGAAGAAGTGGGATCAATTAAATAAATAAGATATTTATTTAATTTAGGGAAAAGGATAATTTAAATAAATAAATGTATTTATTTAAATGAGAAATAAGGCTAGAAGAGGATAAATGAATTAATTAAATAAATAAAGATTTATTTAATTAATCGAAGAATTAGGCTAAAGTAATTAAATAAATAAAATATTTATTTAATTAGACATGACAATTTTAGGTGTCTACAATTACAAATGGTGCAAATTACAGTGGTTACCTTTTTCATCTCAAATGGACTAAACCGGTTGACATAGGGTCTCTGCAAGTTCATGTTTACCCGATTGTCATAGATTCTCATTTTGTTACCATTAGGTCTTGGACTCATGTGAGGTACTGGATTATTTTCTCTATATTTGCATTTAGCTAATCTATGTTTATACATGTTTCATGTAAAACAATGACCTTCAAATGTCTTAGACACATACCTAGAATTTGCATTGTAGCCAGTATTCTCGTTGGGTCTGTTTCTACACACATTTGTAGTATGTCAAGATTTAAGACAGACAAAGAAAATAGGTTGAAAAACTCTCTTACCGGTAGGCTTGTTAGCCTTAGGAGAATTTTTATCCTTGTGAGTATTTCTCTTTGTTCTAGAAGACTCTCCTTTCTCAGATGTGTTAAAACCTACTCCAGATGTATCTCCTTTCATCCTTTGAGATTGGATTTGCTCATCCAATATAGAAGTGATTTTATTGAACTTCTCTAGATTTTCATTAGTCTTAGTGAGTTCTCTGGTAAGATCTTCATTGTGTTTTGTAAGAGTCTCTCTTAGGGATCATGCCATTTCAAGATCTCGCTGCAAATCTTATTTTTCTTCTTTTCTAGCATGCAAATTCTCATGCAAAGTTGCATTCTCTTGTCTGATCTTAGCAATCTCATGATATCTTTCTTTGACAAGATCTTCAGTTGTCCTCCTAGCTTCTAGGTCTTGACTCATACAGATAGTTAAGGCTTCTAACTCTCTTCTCAGATTTTGCTTCTCACTGTTCAACTTTTTCACTTCTTCACCTAAAGCATCAATTTTAGCCTCATCTAAAGACCTGTTGTTAGATATCTCCAATAGTTGTTTAGTCAACTCTCTCCTTTTGACTTGTGAAGCCTTAAATCTAACCCTTAAGGTTTCAAGCTCATGCTTGGTAGCATCAAGAACTCTATCCATCTCCAAGTAAATCATATCCCCCATGGTGTCTTTAGGGTTTCATTCTAAGCGACTCAGCCTTAAAGAAGTTTGGCTCTAATACCAATTGATATACTTATAAACCACTGAGAAGGGGGGGGGGTGTGAATCAGTGATATAAAAAACAACAACACTTTAAATACTGACTGTAGACACCCAAAATTGTCATGTCTAATTAAATAAATATTTTATTTATTTAATTATCTAAACCTAATTCTTCTATTAATTAAATAAATCCTTATTTATTTAATTAATTCATTTATCCTCTTCTAGCCTTATTTCTCATTTAAATAAATACATTTATTTATTTAAATTATCCTTTTCCTAAATTAAATAAATATTTTTATTTATTTAATTATCCTACTTCTTCTATTAATTAAATAAATCTTTATTTATTTAATTAATTCATTAGCTTTTTCTACCTATGACACATGTCATTCATCTCTTAATTCCTACACTACTTACCCCTTTCATTATTTTGGTATTTCTTTTACCTACCCTCTAATCCTAGCCGGCCTCTCTTTTTACACCTCTCAATCTTATCCCTCCATTTCATATTGTGTCTTCTATTTAAGTAGATGCCTTCTTCATTGTAAAACCCTAATAGCCTAATGCCTAATCACTCATGCTAATGATCATTTTTGGCTACACTACGATCCTACTTGCAACCACATTCCGTTCTTTGTTGAGCTCTTGTGCATATAAAAATCTGAGAGCAAATATATCAAGCAAGATCAATGGAGATAGGAAGAATGGAGATCAAAACCCTATTGGACATGTGATGGTATAATCTTTGTGATTTCATGTGATTTGCATTGTCTTAGGTAATCTTCATATGTTATGGTGGATCTTTGTTGATTGTTAGGCTAGGGTTTTGTGGTTGGATTCATTTAGCCTTTCAATATTGTTATTATTGTTATCCATTTTCACCATATACATTTTGGCACGCCTGGTGGGACTCTTGTCCCTTTGCATTTAACCTTTTTGTTGCAGATTTTGCATTTTTGAAGTTGCAGATCGGACATTTTTCGACGACATTTTAGGTTTTTCCGTGTCTGCGAACTTTCGGATCGCGTCTTTGATTTTCAGGAGCGTCTGCGGATATTGGAGTCGCGTCTGTGTTTTTGACAAGTTTTATTTTGCAGGTCTCAGACAGGAGCGTCTGTGTTTTATAAGTGCGTCTGTGTTATTTCTGCTCGCGTCTGTGTAGGAGAGGGGCATCTGTGATTTTTGGTCGCGTCTGTGCATCACAGAACCGCGTCTGTGTCATACAGACGCGTCTGTGTCGTGGGTAACAGTGTCTGTGTTTTTATTGTTTTGGAATTTTAAAATTTTCATTGATTCAATTTTCGGATTTCGCACTTAGGGTTTCAGATCTGGTTTATTTTTGGACTAACCCTTTCAGATCTAGCTAACTAAGTTTGTGCAACTTGTTTTGGAAGCAAAACGTTTTTGTTGAAGGCCCCTCTTTCACAAAGTCTTTTGGGTTTCTAAAATTTACCTAACTCGTGTGCTTGCAGGAAGGGGTGATCATTTGAAACAACCCAAACTACTAACAAATTTTGTTGCAGGTCCTTGGCTAGGGTTTTGAAATTTTGTTGTGTGCCTTGTTTTAATAGATTAGCAAACACTTCCTTTGGTGCACTAAAATTGAATCATTGTCTTTTGTGTCTTGAGCAATAGGCTCTTTTTGTTTAATCTTTAGAGGGCCTCTCTTCCCGTGTGGTCATTAGGACTACTAGTGAGAAGAGAACGACCCAAGTGGTAGCGAGGAAAACCCACCTCATCCGAACCACTATAGTCAAATGTATTCATGGTGAAAACTATGAATAACGTGTGCTGATTAGTTCATACCGACACTATGTCTCCCCATAAACCCGTTTGATCAAATTTATTTGATCATTTGTAGGGCGTAACCCCTACCGGCTGGGAGCCTTCTGTATTTACAGAGCTGAAAGTGCCGCATGTATGGCCACACGAGCGGATGCCCTTACTAGCACCTTTTTGTTTTAGAAGCCCAAATCCTTCTAGTTGTTGAGGCAGGAGGTCAGACCTCTGGTAGCGGCCCACACACATACGTTTCTTAGTAGAGATACAAAGTTCGCCATGGGGAGTTTTCATGGGGACTGATGCTTGGCTGACCCGAGAAGTGAGTGCCGAGGGTGGAGCCAGTGAGGTCAAGCATTTAAGTATCCACTCTGAATAGCGTAGCCTCGGGGGTAAAACCCTATGTGGGATCAACAACTATTGTCTTGGCCAGCCATAAGAATTGTGCTTGTCTTATGTTAAACATTCAAAACATTCAAGACCAAACAACAAAACATTGTGTCTTTTGTGTCTTCAAGTGTATGCAAAACATTTTACATCAAACAACACACTTTTGGGGTCTAAACACTTGCAAACATTGAGTCCTCATCAACATTGTGTCCTCTTGTCACGAAAAACAGTCACACAGTCGGATTTGGTCACAACAAAACAACTTCACAGATTGGAAAAATTGCACGAAGTTTACAGAAACCCGTCTGTGTCTGTTTTAACCGCGTCTGAGTCATCTAAGCGCGTCTGTGAAGGGCATAATAGCGTCTGTGTGTCTAGAAGCGTCTATGTCGAACAGAGACACGTTTGTGTATGGGAATCGCGTCTGTGAAGTATACAGAAGCGTCTGTGTCCAGAATTGAAAATTTTTACAGTTCAGCAAACAAGAGAAATCAGTTTCAGAATACTTGAGCTTCCTAGGTTGTTTCTTCAGGTTTTATCTAGCATTCAACCTGTCTTTGGGTCTCATATAGTCCATCATTGCTTCACATCTCTCATTACATTCATACTTGTCTAAACTTGAGTCAAAAAGGTCACTTGCTTGTCCTCATCATACTTTGTCAACACACTACATACAACTACACTTTTCTAAGTGGTCCCTCATCAAGGTTTCTTACCTTTGGGTCTCATTTGGTCTTACTTAGAGTCAAGGTCAGCTTACCTCATCAAGAGAAACTATCATCTCTTTGGAAGTCACACCTACTCTACTACTTACATACTTGGTCTTACACTTTGGACATTGCAAGTACACCTCAAGATTCATTTACACTCCATACAACTCTTGGTCTTCCATACTCTTTCCATTTTTCATCTAGTCTCTCACATCTTGGTCAAACACCTAGTTCATGGTTGAAACCCGTCTTCAAAAATCTAGGAGAAAAGCTAAAGAAGCTCAAGAATCCACAAACATGAGTTCTTATGAGTATGACAATGATTTATTTTTCAATCCTGAGCACACTACATTGCCTGACATGGATGTTTATAGAAACAATCCCAATGTGGAAAATGCAGACACTACAAACAACAATGTTACACACAATGACAATGTGGACAACTTTTCAATACAATCAGCAGATATAGAAGAATCCATTATGAATCCTAATTTCAATAGATTGGTTGAAGAGATAATGAAGAAGGATAGACAATACTTCTTACACATGACGGCACAAAGTGGAGCTAAAATACCTCATGACTTTGACATGTCTCAACTTATGGAAAACCGACCCTCGCAACAAACTCACTCCAACATGGATCAAAGGAGACCCAATAGTGGAGGAAATAGAGGACCGCATATGGTACCTGAATCACCATTAGCTTTGCTTCAAAAACCGGAAATCCCACATACACAGGCTCAAACATATGATACTTACCTTCGAAGACCATTATGGAAGCCTTATGCAGATAGATATGCTCAATCACATGCTCAAGCTATGGATCAATCAAAACAAGTGGACATTCAAAGGCATGCTCAAAATTTGGACATAAGGAAACCTCATGTCAAATTTGGGGGCAACACAATAGAAAATGAAATGCCTATAGAATATGGTATACACGCACAAAATAGATATGGGGTTCCTCAACATGAAGCTATACCAAGTGCTCCCTATATACCGCATCAATATAGACCTCCTTCATATGAACATGTCTATGATCAATATCATCCATACATGCAACAAGCTCTTCCTCAAATTGGTGTCTCAAACATGGGGTATGCTACAAGAAATCGATCGCCACCTAAGAATAATTTGGAGCAACAAATCAGAGATCTACAAAAGAAAATGGAGGACATGAGTACACCAAAACCAACATATACTATGAGAGACATATGTCCTTATCCATTTGATAAGAGCATTCCAATGCCTCCATTTCCTGCACACTTTGTGACGCCAAAATTTGACAAGTATAGAGGAAAAGGAGACCCCAAGGCACACATACGATAATTTTTCACAGCCTGCATTGAGGTAGCAGCAGAAGAAACATATTTGATAAGGTTGTTCCCGCAAAGCTTAGGCGATCAAGCTATGGAATGGTTCTCTCAATTACCTCCTGGTATTAAGTCATGGGGTGACTTAGCAGAGGCATTTATTCAGCATTTCTCCTACAATATTGAGACAGATATCTCAGTCACTACTTTGTGCAATACTAAGCAAAAAGAAGGAGAATCTTTTGTGTCATTTTTACAAAGATGGAGAAATCTAGCTAGCAGATGCTCTTGCGAAATCCCACAGAAACAAATGGTAGAAATGTTCACTCAAAACGTTAACAAGGACATTGGCTATGACCTAAGGAAAGCTTGTTTGTCCACCTTCAAGGATGTTATTGAAAAGGGTTTAGCAACAGAAAAGGTCTTAATTGAACAAGGAGTCATTAAGATATTCAAGGAAAACAAAGATGACTCTAAAGGAAAAGACAAGCCAAGATTTTGGAATAAAAACAAGAACACAGTCAATGATGGTGTTGTTGATGCCAATACAGTGAGACCCAAATTCATCTTTTCGGGATCAAGTTCTACAAACAATCAAGTGAATACTCAAACAACTTCTAGACCACGAAGGAAGTACACCCCATTGGGAGAACCACTTGAATCAGTCTTCAAAAAGCTAGTGGCAAACAAAGTGATCACAGTCCCAGGTTTTCCTCCATATGAACCGAAGGTCAAACCAAATTGGTGGAATGATGATGAGTATTGTGAATTTCATAAGAGCAAGGGTCATAAGATAGGAAATTGTCATCGACTGAAGAATATTGTGCAAGATCTCATTGATAGAGGTGACATTGAGATTGAGGGACACTCATCCAATCAAGAACATGAGAGGTTTAGGGAACCATTCCCAAAGCACGACAAGGGAAAAGCCAAAGTCACAGATGATCAAGCCAACTATACTAGAGCACCTTATAACTATGATTCAACTATCAATCACATCTCAATGGACAATCATATCTCTACTATTACCATCAAGAACAAAAATCCTGAGAATCCTCCTCAGAGACCCAGGATTGTTCTAAGAGGTGTTGGATCTTCTTCCGAATCTACCTCTGAATGTCATGTTACAACTCATCGAGGTAAGATTACGTTGCCAGGTGCTTCAACTAAAAATACCGCTTCTTCATCAACCAAACCTGAGTATGACCTTGTAGAACAGTTAGGGAAGACACCCGCGCTCATCTCCATCCTTGAGCTCCTACGTATATCCCCCGCTCATAAAGCTATTCTTGACAAAATCTTGAGAGATACTGCCGTTCCTACTGATCTGAACGTGGACCAGTTTCAAGCCATGGTGGGATACCTTTCCATTCCACATTCCCTTACATTCACAAAAGCTGATGACGCCTCCGTAAGTCAGCCACATAATGCACCTTTACATGTTGAAGCCTTCATACACAAACATCGAATAAAGCGAGTCCTGATAGATGGAGGAGCTGGTCTAAACATTTGTACATTGAGCACCATTAAACAATTGGGATATTCTGATAAAGCTGTGAATTCAACGAATCAAATCACCATCAAGGCATATGATGATGAAGAGCGTTCATCCAAGGGCACAGTCACCTTACCTCTAAGAATTGGGCCAGTTACAAAGGATGTGGTTTGTCAAGTCCTAGATCTGGATCTCACATACAACATATTGCTAGGACGTCCTTGGATTCATGAAATGAGGGCAGTCCCATCGACATATCATCAATGCATTAAGTTTCCTCATAATGGAGTCGAGGTAGCAGTTAACGGTGATCCTAATCTGTTCATATATTGCAATAACCTGAGATCACATACGGAGACCATCATTCCCAGTAATCATGAAGCTGTTCCTTCTTCGGCATACGTTGACCCTGAGTCATTGAAACCTTCGACATCAAAACAAGGTGAACTTAAAGGCAAATTTCAAGACAAAGGCATGGGAGAATACACTTTAAATCAAACAATGTATTTACGACAAGTCATGAGCTCTCCGAAAGAATATGGAAGGCCACATCCTAACAAGCAAATATCCATCATGATACTCAAATGGGATCCTACTACCTTTCAAAGATGGGGCGAACTAGAAGAGGAAGATTTATACAAAATACTTTACAAAGACATTGAAGAGGATGCACAAGATCAAATCAATATACCCTGTGAGAAATATGGCAAAGGCTTCAAGATCCTACAACAATTCGGGTATGATGGAAAAAGCCCTCTTGGGTTATGCAAAGAAGGCGTCATGGAACCCTTACAACCTGAATTGACTGTAAAAAGGGAACGCTCAAAGGGACTTGGTTTTCTGACTTCCAAGATCTATACTAAAAGGACAGAAGAGGTATCACAAATCAAAGTCGCCAAAGTTCAACAAGAAGATTACTATTCCACAGATTCCAACGAATGGGAATGGGGTTCAGACAAATCCTCCTGTGACTATGAGCTCACCGAGACATTCAAAGAGCCAGATGAACCCACAAAAGAAGAGGAATTTTATAAAAAGTTTAGAGTTGGTCAAGAAACAACCCATAAGGATTCCACACAGTCTTCGTTTCAAGGTCCTAGGTCGAAATCACATAGGATGAGGACACCTGTCCCGGAAGGCGCTACTAGTGACGACAATTTGGATTCGCTTGCGATCGAAACTGATGAGGAGAGTGCCATCGATGACCTCGATGATTGCCTCGATATACCCGAATATAACCACATCTTCACTCTTAGCCCTGCAAACTCCGAAAACATTAAAGGCCTTCCCCTTGTTTACCACCAACTCATTGACTGGGATTATGAAGGACCAGCACAATTTGACACATTTCAAAATCACGAAGCTATTATTGACTATCTTGGCATACGAGATGATCTTCCCCTTGGGGACCACAAAGCAGGATACACCATAGAACTCAACAACATGGCATATTTCAGTGAGGGTGTCGGACCTTCTAGTCGCAAAAATGTGAAAATAAGAACAAATCAAGGGTCTTACGGTGAACACCACACTGTGGTGCTATCTGATCCCAAAAAAGTAAAAAGAAAGGATGTATCTGAGGGCGAAAACCTCTCTGAGGCACCCGAAGATGGAAGGCTCGACATTCTCCCAGCATCATATGAGGAAAAGTCATCCATGTTGGTAGAAGATACTATCAAAACAAACATTGGTACAGAAGAAGTTCCACACAATATATTCCTGGCTCAATCATTAACAGAATCCAAAAGGTCAAAATTCATAAGCTTCTTCAAAGAATGACAAATCAATTTTGCATGGTCATACGCTGATATGCTTGGACTAGATCCGGATTTGGTAATGCATCATTTGACAGTCAAACCGGGGGCAAAGCCAGTGAAACAGAAATTAAGGAAAATGCATCCACAAGTGGCATTACTAGTCAAAGCAGAGCTAGAGAACTTATTGGATGTCGGATTCATACGCCCAATTGATTATCTCGAATGGATCTCCAATTTAGTACTTGTTAGTAAACCAGATCGCAGCATCAGAATATGTACATATTTCAGAGACATCAACAAGGCTTGTCCGAAAGATGACTTCCCATTACCAAATATCGACTTGATCATTGATCTCACAGCAGGTCACGAAATGTTATCTTTAATGGATGGGTTTTTTGGTTATAATCAAATCAGGATTGCACCCGAGGATCAACACAAAACATCATTCACTTGTCCGTGGGGAACTTTCTGTTGGAATGTCATGCCCTTTGGGCTGAAAAATGCAGGTGCTACATATCAAAGAGCAATGACCACTATCTTTCATGATCTCATGCACATAACCGTGGAAGATTATGTTGATGATCTCTTGGGTAAATCAATAGACAAAGATACACATTTGGACATACTTTTAGTCGTCTTTGATCGGTTGGAAAAATACAAAGTAAGATTAAACCCCAAGAAATGTGTCTTTGGAGTAACCTCCGGGAAGCTCCTAGGATTCATTGTGTCCAAAAGAGGAATCGAAGCCGATCCAGCAAAAGTCAAGGCTATCTTGGACATGCCGCCACCCAGAAATATCAGTCAACTTCGATCCTTAAAAGGGAGACTCCATTCTATACGAAGATTCATAGCACAACTTGCAGATAAGTGTAATCCTTTTCAACACCTGCTACATAAAAATATCAAGTTCAAATGGGATGATAACTGTCAACAAGCTTTTCAGATGCCCAAAGATTATCTTTTGAATCCGCCAGTTTTGATGACACCAATTCCAGATTAGCCTTTGTTACTATACATATCAGCTACTCCAATAGCACTGGGGGCACTCCTAGCACAACAAATAGCTGACGGCAAGGAAAAAGCAGTATACTATATCAGTCGCACATTGGTGGGATATGAGCTAAACTACACACCAATCGAGCGTGCATGTCTCGCTGTGGTCTTTGCTTCACAGAAATTACGACATTATATGCTCACTCATAAGACTAAGTTGATTGCAAGAATTGATCCATTAAAATACCTTCTCAACAAAGCTACACTTACTGGGCGACTGGCCAAGTGGGTAATGATCCTGAGTGAATTCGACATTGAGTATGTGGACAGAAAAGCAATAAAAGGACAGGCAATCGCGGATCAATTAGCAAATGCTCCCATGATAGATGATGTTCCTCTAAATTCAGAATTTCCAGATGAATCCATTTTAACAATATCACATGCAAGGCCATGGCAACTGTACTTTGATGGCTCATACACACAGCATGGGGTAGGAGCTGGTATTCTCTTTATAACTCCTCAAGGCGATTCTATACCAAAATCATACCGCTTATCATTTCCTTGCACTAACAATATAGCGGAATATGAGGCATTAACAACTGGATTACGAATTGCAGTTCAATGGAAGATCCAAGAACTTCATGTTTTTGGGGATTCTCAACTTGTCATTCGTCAAGCAACTGATGATTACCAAACAAAAGATGAAAAATTAATGCCTTACAAACAACTGGTAGATGATTTGAAACAGCACTTCACAAAGATAGATTTTGAGCAGATACCAAGAGAGCAGAATCATGCTGCAGATGCTATGGCTACAATTGCCTCACTGATTGATCTACCTCAAAATGAGACCTGCTATGAGTTCCTGGTAGACAACCTGTTGGTTCCTTCATATGAGATCACTCCTACTGAAATGATATGCGTTGTTGGTCCCGAATCCCAGTTATATGGTTCCATATTCACATATCTTCGCGACAATATCCTACCTCCTGATCTATCAAACAACCAACGCCGCACTTTCATTCGCCAATCCTCTCGATATGTCATTCTAGCTGATATCCTATACCGACGAGGTCTAGATGGCACTCTTCTTAGATGTTTAGAAAGCGATGAAGCTCAGATTGTGTTACGAGAAGTGCATGAAGGGATATGTGGTCCACATGCTAGTGGTCCTACCTTGGCCAAAAAACTCATCAGGACTGGATATTACTGGCCCAATATGGAGAAAGACTCATATCAGTTTGTCAAGAAATGTAAGCAATGTCAAATTCATGGAGACCTCATACATGCACCAGCACAAGAACTACAACCACTTGCGTCTCCTTGGCCCTTTTGTTAGTGGGGACTCGATCTCATAGGCAAGATTCACCCTCCTTCTTCCAATGGTCATAAATTCATTATCATAGCCACAGAGTATTTCACAAAGTGGATTGAGGCTGTGCCTCTCACACAAGTCACTGGGAAACAAATTGCTACCTTCATCCTTAACTATATCATTTGCCGATATGGTATTCCTAAGTCCATTATTACTGATAACGAGCGTCCCTTCAAAAATTAGGATGTTCGCGAACTCTGTGACCGCTTCCATATTTCCCATCGTTTCTCCATAGCATATTACCCCCAAGGTAATGGCCAAGCTGAGGCGTCTAATAAAACAATTCTTAAAATCCTCAAAAAGACAGTCGACGACGCTGGCGGTAACTAGCACATCCAACTCAATCCTGCACTTTGGGCCTACCGCACAAGTGTCCGTACACCTACAAGAGCTACACCCTACTCACTTGTCTACGGCGCTGAAGCCATCTTGCCTATTGAGGTCGAGTTACCTTCTTTACGGGTCTCTTTGCAAAACATCATCAACGATGAAGATTACAGGGTCTCTCGCTTACAAGAACTAGAACTGTTGGATGAACAGAGACAAACTGTTTTTAATCATCTCAAGGCTTACCAACAACAAATGAGTCGCAACTACAATCACAAAGTCAAGCCTCACATTTGAGGTAGGTGACTTGGTTCTCAGAGAAAACCCCAAGAATCAGCAAGACAGAGAGAAGAAGGGCAAGTTCGAACCAAACTGGCTTGGTCCTTACATCGTTACAGCAGCCTATGGATCTGGGGCATATCAGCTCTCAACTACAGAAGGTGAACCTTTGGAGGATCCTATCAACAGCATGCATCTTCGCAGATTTTACACATAGTTCTCCGGAATATCCTAATTCAAAAATACAAAAAAAATCAAAAAATTCAAAAATACAAAAAAATTATAAAACAAAAAAATCGTTACTTGGTGAAAACTTGGCAAACAGGCGCCTTGTGACACAAAAAAATTGAAAAATCCAAAAAAGTAAAGAGAAATAATTTCATCCAACGGTGAAAACCACTTCGGTGGCACCCTGGGCAAGTACCATGGTGAAAACTGGGTTCCCAGCGCCATGCGTAGAGACTTTGCTCCTCCCTCCTTCAGGATTCACTTTCATCACTTCACATCGCACACACTCACAACCTATTCATTCATAATAAACTTACCCATTCCCATCATGGCTTGTTATTGATCTACCCAAGATTGGTTAGCCATTCATAATAAACCCCCCTTTTCACTCCCTTTCCATCCATAATAAGTCAGATCCTATCTGTGGCTAAGGCAAATCCTACGTCTAGTGATGGGTGTGGAACTGAGAACACCACATGTTTCGAGGAGTACAGTTTCTTCCAGCTTCCTTTAGTCTATTCGCGCACAATCCGCAATAAAGTTTCGTCTTCTCCGCAATAAAGTATCAGTTTCATGGATTTAGTCAGTTTTAGATGAGACAGCAGCAACAATGAGCTTCAACAAAATCAAATCTTTCAATAGACTCAGACAACATTATGGTTCAGTGCTATCTATCCTTTTTGTGAAAGTAAACATTGTGACCACAATCAAATAAGACTTATACAAGTGACAAGAGACACTAAACTTGAGGACTACAGTGGATGTTGGTGTCGAGTCTTGGTTTTCTTTTGATTTCATCTTTTTGGTGACATGTCTTTTAGCTAATCCAGGATGTCTCTGACTAGAGATTCTATCTCCAGGATGTCTTTGACTAGAAAGGCGAGGATGGGGTATCATCACCTATTTTTCTTTGCTATCTGTGGATTGTCTTTTAGTAATGCTATGACTTGTCCAAGGATATGAGGACACTGTGAGTCTAGTATGAACTGGGGCATTCCTTGTTTGTGACTGTCTTATCTCCATGCAAATGGGTACAATGACTTTCTGGGTCAAACATATGCCTCGATTGTCATAACCTACTTGCCATAATAAGCTCAATGATGATAACGCACAAGAAGCTCTTTCACATTCATATCTTCTGTCTTTCATCCCCCTTTCTTGATTGACTTCCATCGTCCTTCTCGAGTCCGTCTAGCCTGCTATCACATGACTGAGTATAATGACACACCAAAAACATTTGCATTTCATGTAGCTGCACCTACATTACCACATATAAGCATTTCATACATACATATAGATATCACAATTGCATCACATCCTGCACACAACACCTGTTAGCACAATTTACACTTACATTATCATATTCATGTGCATCACATACATTCACATTTGCATCATGCATCACATAAAACATAAAAGAACAAAAAAATATATATTGCATTGCATCATGTATATATTTGCATCCATCTTCATAAGCATCACATAAGAACATCTCATCACATAGGTACACATGCATATAGCTGCCGTAAAAATGAATCATCTCATATATATATAAAGTGTCATGATACAATGATGTCAAAAATCATATGGCTACAATCACCCGCAGGTGTCTACAATACAAAAAAATGGTACAAATACTGATACAAGGGAGCCCTCTATGGCTATGATGAACTCCCTCCCTCGGAGCCACCTGGCCTCGATGGAATCTGAGCTCTAGAAAGACCCTTTCCAGGATCACCCTGCCTGTCTGGTGGTGGTGGAGGACCCATGACCCCACCACTCGATGCCTGTCTCCTCCGGCTCCCTCCCGTAGTTGTCGTTGTACGCGATGGTCTATGGAAGCTCCTCGCCCGCTGATCTGCTAGCACGACACCATAATACGGGTCCCTCCAGTAGGCAATCTCCTCTCCGGCTCGCAGGACATATGCGTAGCCTGCTCCTGTGTCCTCCGCCGCCTGCCTCCCTGCCCTCAGCGCTGTCTCAGCCTCAGTGTAGCGCTGAATCGCCTGATCCCTCTCCCGCTCAGTATCCCTGAGCCTGATCCTGGGTCGGTCCCTCTCCCTCTCCAGATCCTGGATCTCATCTGCCTGGCCCTGGTAGATCTCTCTGAGCTCAATCAGCTCATCCTCCTCTGGATCCCCACCCTCTGCCTCTACCTGTGGCTCTCCCTCTGCGGGTGCCTGCCCCTGTGCCTGTCCCTGTACCTGTACTGGTGCCTGAATGGGTACCTGTCTCTGTGCATGCCTAGGTACCTGTCCCTGTCTCTGTCCCTCTTCCTGTACTGGCACCTGTCCCTGCACCTGTCCCTGTCTCTGTCCCTATGCTCTAGGACCCTGTGCTACTGGTACCTGCAGGGGCAATCCACCGCGACCCCTCACCACCTAGGCCTGTCCCTCCTGTCCACCCTCCCTCTGAGGTGCCACCCTCCTCTCCCCAACTACTCCCCTCCGCCTCCGTCGGCCTCGACCTCCATCACCCCCACCATCCTCATCATCATCACATCCTCCATCGCCCTCCAGTAACTCTCCTGGATCTGTCAACCGTGGGAACGGATGCTCGGCCCAATATGCTGAATACTCTGCATCCATCCCGACGTCCTCGATCTCTGGCCACATATCCCAGGGTAGGGGCACCATCTCTGCCAGCTGTGTAACTGCCTGATCATATGACAATAATGGCCCGAACTGCGCCTGATCCCTCCCTGTATGGGCATACATACCCGAGCCTTGTGGAATCCTCTGGATCCTGCCATACTGCCTGCATACTCTATCCACCAGCTGTCTCTCCAGTATATAGGGCGTACGCCCAATCAAATACCTGCTCCGGAAAGTGTAAGGCAGCTCCACTGCATCATCCTCCCACTCCTCACATCCCAGATACGGCCTCCAGATGACGACGTCAATGTCATCTATCACTCGCTGCCAATGCTCTAACCTGCCAATCCGAGGCTGTGAAGTGATCATATCATACAGATGAACAAAACTCCATCCATGACCCCTGCCTCTGAAGTGTATCGGCCGTGTGATAGGCAGATGCTCGTATGCCCAAACCTGCAAAGGTGTCACTCCACAACCCAGTCCCACTGATCCATGGTAGACAAACTGGTGAAGCTCATAATATAGGTGGGCCAAAACTAAGTTGATCGGTATGTGCAGAATCCTGTAAACATCCTCCAGGGTGACTGTCATCTCACCCATCGGCAAATGAAATGTGCATGTCTCTGAATGCCATCTCTCGGCCAGCGCAGTCAGCAAACCCATGTTTGCCCGAAACTCAGGCACATACAGCACGTGTCTCAAACCCATCTCCTCGATGGCAGCTCTATCCTGAAAAGACAACTTTGGTCGCAACCTCTGTGTGGACGGGAATCTCTCCCGTGACTCTAGCATAGGCAAATACTCCTACAGTCAAACAAATCAATCATGTCAGTCATGGTGGCATTCACTGTTCATCACAAAATGCTACTCGCTATCTAAATGCATATGTTTATCTATTCTAGTGACACTCACTGTTCATCACAAAGTGTTGCTATCTATCCTAGTAGTGCTCCCTATTCATCACAAAGTACTACGTGTGTGACATTCCCTATTCATCACAAAGTGTTACTCACATTTTGCACTCCCTGTTCATCACAAAGTGCTGCTCATACTTTGGGTACTCCCTGTTCATCACAAAGTACTCTATCTTGGTGCTCCCTGTTCATCACAAAGTGCCTTGATCTATCCTAGTCTTCCTAGAGGACCTGCTTGAGTGTATCCTCTCAGCAGCTTATCCAATCGACAGCGTATGTTCATCACAGAACTACCGATTTGACCTAGAAGACAAAAACCTTGCATTTTCGGACATAAACATGTTTCTAACTCACAAACGCGCCTATTGACTACACAAGCGCGCCTAAACAACACAGACGCGCCTGTTTGACATAAACGTGCCCACATTTGTCACAAATGCGACTTTGCAACATAAACGCACCTGAAAGGCACAAACGCGGCCGCATTCGACACAAACGCGGTTCCAGACACAGACGTGCCTGGCACCGACACAGACGCGCCTGTCGGACACAGACGCGCCTGGCACCGACGCAGAGGCGATTTCACGTTTTTGCACTTTTTTTCTACACTATTCCTAGGCGCATTTATTGCTCTATTCGACATGCATTAATGACAAAAGCAAATGCGTCAAAGTACGAGGAGGTTTGGTGGTACTTACCGGCTCTCCTGCCTCTGCTGGTCTCTGAAATCGGCGAACGCGGTCGAATCTGTGTACGAAAGCCATCGCTGCTGACTGCTGCTGCTCTTTTTCTCGCTCTGCACTGTGATCTTGTGAATGTGTAGATGACAATGAGGATGTCTTTTGCCCGTGGTCTATCTTATAGCCTACCCTAGCCTTGGCCTCCATTTCCCGAGTCAGTTTTCTTCAGCCTGTGACTTTGTCACTTTATTCGGTCAATCCATTCTAGCCTTTCTTTCTTATCGAGAGATTGTCTGCAATCTTTTCAGACTTTTTCATCCAATCTCTCGAGGGGGCATATCATTCCCATTCTGGGGCAACTCTGTATCAGTTCATCTTATCTTCTTTGAAACAACGCGACAAGCCACATTGTCTCAAAGAGGGGCAAAATGTAGACACCCGAAATTGTCATATTTAATTAAATAAATATTTTATTTATTTAATTATCTAAACCTAATCCTTCTATTAATTAAATAAATCCTTATTTATTTAATTAATTCATTTATCCTTTTCTAGCCTTATTTCTCATTTAAATAAATACATTTATTTATTTAAATTATCTTTTTCCTAAATTAAATAAATATTTTTATTTATTTAATTATCCTACTTCTTCTATTAATTAAATAAATCTTTATTTATTTAATTAATTCATTAGCTTTTTCTACCTATGACACATGTCATTCATCTCTTAATTCCTACACTACTTACCCCTTTCATTATTTTGGTATTTCTTTTACCTACCCTCTAATCCTAGCCGACCTCTCTTTTTACACCTCTCAATCTTATCCCTCCATTTCATATTGTGTCTTCTATTTAAGGAGATGCCTTCTTCATTGTAAAACCCTAATAGCCTAATGCCTAATCACTCATGCTAATGATCATTTTTGGCTACACTACGATCCTTCTTGCAACCACATTCCGTTCTTTGTTGAGCTCTTGTGCATATAAAAATCTGAGAGCAAATATATCAAGCAAGATCAATGGAGATAGGAAGAATGGAGATCAAAACCCTATTGGACATGTGATGGTATAATCTTTGTGATTTCATGTGATTTGCATTGTCTTAGGTAATCTTCATATGTTATGGTGGATCTTTGTTGATTGTTAGGCTAGGGTTTTGTGGTTGGATTCATTTAGCCTTTCAATATTGTTATTATTGTTATCCATTTTCACCATATACACTGACCGGTTGAGATACTTAACAAGTTTATTAAACACTATGCATACAATCGAAAATGATATTGAAGCATGCACAATAAGTAAAGCATACACCATAACACAAGTTTTTTTATGTGGAAAACCCAAATGGGAAAAACCACAATGAGATGGGACTCACAAGTTATCTATCTCTAGTAATAGATAACTAACCGGTTAGGGTCTACAAAAATTGCTTTTCTAGGAGCGAATCCTATTAAAGATCCTGGAGCTCTATTAGGAGCTATACCCTATTAAAGGTAGTGCCCTATTGGGAGTAACCTTAGTAGACGATTTTTGAATCCAAACTAATGGATCACCTGGTTAGAGGATTTGTACAATGAAGCTTGTTAGAGCTTACCAGGTTAGGGGATTTGATGGTTGTAGTTATTAGAAAACAACAAGTGGTGTGATCTAATAGTAGCACAATTTGTGTGAAAAGATCCTCTTCTATTCGCTCAAAACTGCATCACCAATTTCATCACCAACATATTCTGGAATGGCTTCAAGTTCTATCTTGCATCATATCATCTCGTTTTCTGGTATCTAAATCATAATGATATTATATAGACACTAGATTCCATGTCGGCTTATAAATCATATTGTAGCATCGTAAATTGTACGCACTTGCTAGGGTGGTACAATTTCACACCTAGTTTAGCACCCACCTTGGTGCATTTTGCATTTTGCATTGCATTTCCCCTTTAGCACTTAATTAATCAAATTAATTAGGTCTAAGGTTCTATTTTATCATCATCCATATCATAAAGTTGGGCCCTTTCATTAAAGTGTGCCCTTTTCATTTTATTCCTCCAATACATCATTTAATCAAAAACCCTAATTAGGTCCTATTTTGAACTTGGGGGCTTGATTTCGGGGGTCAAAACATCTCGAAATCACCTGTAACTTTGGGATTCTCTCTAAAATCATCATATCCGACGGCCCTGAAAATTCGGTGAAAAGTTGTCGGGACCATGGCGCCCGGAGTGCACATGGTCCCGGACATTTTTCCCGAAATTTTAGGAGCACGATCCAATCATAAAATAAAGCTTAACCCTAAGAAATTGGCGGGATATTCAATCTCTAGGTCGGCCAAAAGTTGAAATTAGGACCTAGGGTTTCATACATAAGAGCTCTCTTTCTTCATTTGAAAGGATGGGATTTTTGGTTTCAAGGACCTTCTATGCAGCGAAAGAGCAGATCTTTGAAGACTTCAACAACATTCAACATCCATCCATCAAGCATTCATCAATTTCATTCATTCATTTAGGGCTTGGAAGACATTGAAGAACAATAGGAGATTACCGACTGAAGATTGGCTTGTACTCCTCCCTTGAGGGTTGGGTATGATTTCATGTTGTTTTCATGTCTTTGCATAAGCTTCAATATATCCTTTATTCATGCTTTAGATCATTTTGCATCTTGATTTAGAGCATTTACATCGTCATTTACAAGCAATTAGGGTTTACTTTCTAGGTTGCTCTAGTTTGCTTTCTTGCATTTTAGGACCTTGCACACACACTAGGTCTACACACACAATACATTTTACAATACAACTTGGCTATTCGTGGAGGTGGAAATCACCGAAGCGGGGGTTTGACTAAGGCAAAACCCTATATAGCTGCCCATACACTTTTCAGATATAAGTGCAGGTTTCGGGACTCGGACGACGCCGCAGGTTGCAGATCCGAGAAAAGCAGGTTGAGACAACACTCCACACCAAATTTTAGAGCAAAAGACCAGGATAGGGGTGTGGGGCGCCCTGGTCCTGCCAGGACAGGGGCGCTGGGTGCCCTAGTCCCTGGGACAGGGGTGCTGGGCACCCTGGTCCTTCTGACAGACAACATTTTCAGCATTTTTGACAGCTTTTCCAGAGTGCAAAACAGCAGTTTCCAGAGCAGTTTCAGGGGCAGAATCAGGACAGTGGCACCCGCGCCCCCGTCCCGAACATTTTCACTCAGATTTTGACTCCGGGTACGCATTTTCATTCTTGTCTTATCCTTGTATTTACAGCTTTCCATTGTTTAAGTTCAATTCTGCAATCTTGTCATTAGTTCCTACTTGCACTTTGGGGTTAGGAATTGAACTTGCATCATTTTATCTTTCAATTACAACAAGGGAATAGAAATCCTAATAGGTAGCCCATGGATCTCTCTTCCACAAAAAGAAGTAGCCAATTGTGTGATACCTCTAGGCTCTTTCGTATTCCACAAATGTGTGATTGAAAGTGAGATTAGGGCATGTTTTCTTAGTGTCACTTTTTCCCCCACACATTTTTGGTGAACCCGACGTGAATTCCAATCTTCTCTAAATTCTAATTTATTTTTTCAAATTTGAGTGTTTATGCTATTTCAAATTCAAATTTGTATTTACAAGTCCTAATTTCTTGCAAGATTCAAAAAAAAATTAAGAGGAAATTTTTGCTAAAACCCTAAAGTTGGACTTGTGGATAGCTTAATTGGGATCAATAATTTCAAATCTGATTTAGGAACTCATTTGAATCATAAATTTCATTTTCTAAATCTACATTCTAAGTGCTTGCTTTGGTTAAAATTAAAAAATTTCCTTCTATTTTGCATGTGTTATCATTTGAAAGAGGAAAATTGTTGTCATGATGCATTCATTTCATAGATGTGATAATGGGTTAGCTTCCCTTGTTTCAATTTTTCCTTCTTCTAAAGAACTTCCCCCTATCTATAACAACATTTTAGTGCCTAAAAGAGTTGCTACCAATCCCTTTGAGACTCTCCCATGCTCTAAGGATGAAGACTTTAAGAGTGATCTTGACAACTCTCCTAAAATGTGCCCTTCCTATTTAGCTATCCTAGAGGAAGAGAATGATATCATAAACACATTTCTTAATGTTACTTCACCTTCCCTACATGATGCCCCTCTAAGTGAAAAGGTATTGATGGACATTGACTTATTTTCTCCTAAAGTTGATCCTTCCAATGAGGGCATGTTAGTGCAACAAGAGGTTATGAACACTTCTTTCAAAGATCTCTTTCCTAAGCATGAATCTTTGGAGAAATATGTTCATGTTCCTCCTAAAAAACACTCCCTTCATGAGGATCCTTTTGTGAAAGAAGATGACATTATCCCTACATTTCCTAGTGATGGCATTTTCTTTTCCAACAAAATTCCCACTAGAGATGATGAATTAATGATAAATGCTTACCCTTCTCCTAAAGTTTGTCTTACCCATAAGCATCCCTTAGAGAAAGAAGATGAAATAATAAGCAATTTCCTTAATTCTCTCTCCCCTAAAGATCATATTGAACATATTGATGCTCTCCCTCCTAAGGATGAGGAATTAATAAACAATGTTATCTCCTCTCCCGAAATTAACAATACTTCAAACATTCCTTTCAACCACTTCACTATTTGGGATGAACCATTAGAAGAAGGTGTAGATTATTCTCTCTCCCTTGATAATTTCTCACCTTCCTTGAATCTCAATTATTATCCCTCTCCTCAACTTGGTTCTACTCATAAGGACACCCTAGTTCACAACAAGATGGTTAACATCTCTTTCAAAGATTTCCCTCTCAAAAGTGAGACTTTAGAGAGTAATGTTGATCCTTCTCCTAGAGAGTTTATTCCACATGTAGATCCTTTGATGATAAAGGATGATATGACCTTTCCTAGTATTACTCTTCCTACTAGAACATCAATGCCTACCCCTTGTCTCTCTCCTAAAATTGATTTAATCCATGATGAGATTTTAGTGCAAGAGAAGACTATCAACAATTCTTCCAACACTTCTGTTCATTCCTCTAAACCATCCTCAATCAATTTGATACATGTGAATGAAACACTTAACAAACCTCTCTTCACTGTCCAAGGTGCCTGTCCTTCTGAAAATTCGCAACCTTTAAATAAGCCTATCTTAGTGGTCCAAGGTGGTTATGCTAATGATTCTTTTTGCACTCCTAAGAAACCTATTATTACTGTGCAAGGAGGTTATTCTTCTAAGAGCCCTTATGAGTATGCTAAGCAATTGACTAGAGAAAGTTATCATGCGGTTGCTCATACCTATAACACAAGAAATAATAGGCAACCTAATCCTCCTCCAGTTATCCCAACTTCGCTTCCTCCTCCCCAACCTATTCTTCCGCAAGCTCCTCGTATTTCACAAATGCTTAGTAAGGAATATGATCTCATAGAACAACTTAAAACTACTCTAGCAAAGATATCCCTTTGGGATTTGATCCAAACTTCTTCCGCTCATCATGGAATGTTACAAGATGCCTTGAAAGATTTGAATGTTCCGCCACCTAATAATATAGTGTCTTTGGTTAACTCTGTGATGAATCCTAAAGCTCAAATTGTGTTTACTCAAGATAATTGCCTACTAGTGAAATTCAACATCAATATGATCCCTTGATGATTGTGGTTATCATAAATGACACTGCTATAAGACGAACACCGGTAGATAATGGCTCTGGCCTTAATGTGTGTAGCATTAATCTATTGCATAAGATGAATGTGGATACATCCCTTATTGAGCCTGACTCTTATCCCATTCGAGGCTTTGATAATGTGGCTAAGTCTTCATTAGGTATTATCACCTTACCCATCACAGTGGGACCTGTTACTTTGCCTACTCCTATCCATTTTATGTCGGGAAATCTAACATACAACTTGTTATTAGGGAGGCCTTGGATTCACAGTATGCAAGCTGTCCCCTCTACATTGCATAGACAAGTTAAATTTATTTATAATAATAAGACATATACCTTGATAGAAGAGACTAATCTCCAAGCTTGTTTGCAAACATCTAAGCCTTCCTCTTCTAGTGATGAATCTTTGAACAAGATACCTATGGATGAATCCTCACCCTTGGATAATCAAAATTCTTTGGATGAGTCTAAAGCTCCTGAAGAAGATCCTTCTCGACTTGAATCTACACATGAAAAGGTTTTTGATCCTGAGAAGGTTCTCGCAGAAGATGATTGGGGATCTCTTGATTTCAATCCCACCTTTGTAGGTGAGTATAGGGTTCCTCCTAGAGAGCTTAAAGTTAAAAAGAAGGAAGAAACTAAAGATCAATCAGTCTTACTTGAACCTATGAGCAATAATTTTGTGGCCGCTTCTGAAACTTCTTCTCCTCACATCTCTAATTCTGAAGGATTTGATTCTTTGTCTTATGAAAAACCACCTTCTCTTTCTGAAATGGCTAATCGTTACGGTCATGGTTTTCATATTTTGGCTAAGAGTGGCTATAGTGGAAATGGTTGTGGCACAAATGAACAAGGAATTAAAGTTCCTTTAGAACATAACATACATGAATATTCATTTGGACTTGGATATAATCTTTCTAAGCCCACCAAAGCATCTAAAAGACCATCTCTCAGTGTGAATGCTATATTTAGTAGTGATGATGATCTCACTTCAACTAAATCATCTTCTACTTCTATCAACTCTCATTCCCCTCATAAGGAAATCTTGGCGATGAACAAATCTCTTTATGAATCCCCTCAAATTTCTAAATCCACTTATGAATATTTATCTCCTATTCATCATAAAGTCCTTTCCTTTAGGGATAAGGCTCTAATAAATTACACTCATCCCTCTTCTAAGATTTCTTGTGACTTTTCTTCTTCAATTTTTATCATTTTATACATGTTTTTGATCTCACTTATAGTTGAGCATTTAGCATGTCATATTCAAATACCTCATTCAATCCATCATGTCTTTAAATAACATTAATGGCTATTATGTTGCTCATCATTATGTGACATTGGTAGCTCATTTACTGGGGGCTCATTGTCATTCATGATGGTACAATTTCAAGTGCAATCATATTTTTGAAGCAACATAATAGCCTAATTTTCTATGATCCTCTTTTCCTAGATATGGGAGAAGATGTGTATCCTCTTTCTTATCCTACCCACTTCTTGTGAGGAGCATTTTTACATACACTAATGTCTTGCTTGCATGAACTCATGTGAGTATGTAGTACATTTTGCTTATGTCTAAATCTCTCCCTATAAGATTGTGTAAGTCCTTCTCATTGTCCTTATCCTTGGGAGGCAATGATCTTTCTTTATTTTTATCTAAGGATCCACTTTTTCCTATTTTGTGGATGGTGTGAACTTTATTACTTGATGTTATTCCTTGTATGCATTTGTTGTTGTTTGTTCAAGGATTCTCTCTTACAAGAGGTGTAAGTCCTTGACTACAACCTCTTTTGCACTTGGTAAAATACATCCATAATGAATTCACTCTCCCAATTGGGTTAAAAAGAGCATCATCCTTCATTAAGAATCACTTTCTCCTCACAAAAGAAGGAAGTATTGCATTCTTATTCTCTTCTTTGTCTTATTCTAGAAGATGTTATATTTGTCTAAGATAATTCCTCTCGGGGATAGGTGTCTTTTGTACAAAGTTCTCTTCTCCTCTAAGGATCTCCTTTACACATACTACAAGATATCCCTTTCCAACTATCTTATCCTTGCTTAAAGAGTGTAAAACTCTCTTGCTTGGATCTATGACATTGTTGCATTTTTGGGGTATCTTCTTTTGTGATGAAGGTAGGTATCCTTGTTCTACTTTGCTTATGACATAAACATAACACTTTTTGAGCAATGGGTCATTCTCGGAACCAGAGCACAGACTCTTAGAGTGAGATGTCTCCATTTTTCTTTTATGCAAGGTGATTATTCTCGGAACCAAAGCACAAACTCTTAGAGCGAGATGTCACGCTTTTGTACTATACATATACAGGTTGTAGCATACTCGGGCATAGAATCCTATGAGGTGCTTCTAACCTCCCTTATACACACATGCACGAGGTTGAGTGGAACTAGTGGCATAAGGCTAGACTTTCTCACTCTCCTCCCTTACATGGATCACCTAGACAGACTCTAGGGGCTAGTTTTCCATGTCCTTTTTCCCATGGATCACCTAGACAGACTCTAGGGGCGAGAAGTCCATGTTTTCTCTCTCACTATTCTTCTCATGGATCACCAATGTGTGTATTCATGCTTTTTTCGTTTCTTTTCTTCTCTTTGCATTTTGTTTCCATTTACATCCTTCATCTTGTTTTAGAAAACTCTCAAATCCTCACACTCTTTGTTGTGTTGGAATTGAGATTTAGTCCTCTTTCTTACCAAATGATTCTCCATTAGTTTTTGATCTCATATCAAATCTTCTTGTGAGCATTTGTCATCAATATTCTTTAACAATTCGAAGTGGTAAACATGATACCCTGTTTCAACTCACTAAAATTAGCAAGCCGAAACAGGGGGGGCATATAGCTACCCTCGAATTTTCATCACCTTCCTTAGTAAGCATTAGGTGATTTTGTGATCTAACATGTGGTTTTGTAGGTTGTGGTTCCTAACTGAGTACTGCAGATACCGCTGCGGGCTTCGTTTGACAGACTTATGGATATATCCTTTTTCAAATAATATTTACTTTTATGTACTTTAGCTTGCATATGCACGTAGTGTTCATATGACCTCTAAAGTGGGGGCTAAATGTAGCGTCGTAAATTGTACGCACTTCCTAGGGTGGTACAATTTCACACCTAGTTTAGCACCCGCCTTGGTGCATTTTGCATTTTGCATTGCATTTCCCCTTTAGCACTTAATTAATCAAATTAATTAGGTCTAAGGTTCTATTTTATCATCGTCCATATCATAAAGTTGGGCCCTTTCATTAAAGTGTGCCCTTTTCATTTTATTCCTCCAATACATCATTTAATCAAAAACCCTAATTAGGTCCTATTTTGAACTTGGGGGCTTGATTTCGGGGGTCAAAACATCTTGAAATCACCTGTAACTTCGGGATTCTCTCTAAAATCATCATATCTGATGGCCCTGAAAATTCGGTGAAAAGTTGTTGGGACCATGGCGCCCGGAGTGCACATGGTCCCGGACATTTTTCTCGAAATTTTAGGAGCGCGATCCAATCATAAAATAAATCTTAACCCTAAGAAATTGGCGGGATATTCAATCTCTAGGCTGGCCAAAAGTTGAAATTAAGACCTAGGGTTTCATACATAAGAGCTCTCTTTCTTCATTTGAAAGGATGGGATTTTTGGTTTTAGGGACCTTCTATGCAGCGAAAGAGCAGATCTTTGAAGACTTCAACAACATTCAACATCCATCCATCAAGCATTCATCAATTTCATTCATTCATTTAGGGCTTGGAAGACATTGAAGAACAATAGGAGATTACCGACTGAAGATTGGCTTGTACTCCTCCCTTGAGGGTTGGGTATGATTTCATGTTGTTTTCATGTCTTTGCATAAGCTTCAATATATCCTTTATTCATGCTTTAGATCATTTTGCATCTTGATTTAGAGCATTTACATCGTCATTTACAAGCAATTAGGGTTTACTTTCTAGGTTGCTCTAGTTTGCTTTCTTGCATTTTAGGACCTTGCACACACACTAGGTCTACACACACAATACATTTTACAATACAACTTGGCTATTCGTGGAGGTGGAAATCACTGAAGCGGGGGTTTGACTAAGGCAAAACCCTATATAGCCGCCCATACCCTTTTCAGATATAAGTGCAGGTTTCGGGACTCGGACGACGCCGCAGGTTGCAGATCCGAGAAAAGCAGGTTGAGACAGCACTCCACACCAAATTTCAGAGCAAAAGACCAGGACAGGGGTGTGGGGCGCCCTGGTCCTGCCAGGACAGGGGCGTTGGGCGCCCTGGTCCTTCTGATAGACAGCATTTTCAGCATTTTTGACAGCTTTTCCAGACTGCAAAACAACAGTTTCCAGAGCAGTTTCAGGGGCAGAATCAGGACAGTGGCACCCGTGCCCCCATCCCAAACATTTTCACTCAGATTTTGACTCCGGGTACGCATTTGCATTCTTGTCTTATCCTTGTATTTACAGCTTTCCATTGTTTAAGTTCAATTCTGCAATCTTGTCATTAGTTCCTACTTGCACTTTGGGGTTAGGAATTGAACTTGCATCATTTTATCTTTCAATTACAACAAGGGAATAGAAATCCTAATAGGTAGCCCGTGGCTCTCTCTTCCACAAAAAGAAGTAGCCAATTGTGTGATACCTCTAGGCTCTTTCGTATTCCACAAATGTGTGATTGAAAGTGAGATTAGGGCATGTTTTCTTAGTGTCACTTTTTCCCCCACACACATATCACAATTACCTAGGTGCAGTGTATCTAGACAACCAAAACATAACTCATCATAAACCGCTAAAATGTCGATTAAGGGTAACTCATCATGACCAGTGATAACTCATCACACAATCAATGAATACTAGCTAGCACATTGATACCAGTTCAGAGTTAACCACTATTAACATATAAACTATTTGTCCTCAATTCACTTATATGATGGTTTTCACTAAATCTCCAGGTGAGTGTCGGGCCATTTCTGCATATACCGGTTGTTTGCATATACTGGTTAGACATCTTCTAAACCATCTTTAACAATACCAGCTGCAATATATTAACTTTGAAAGTAATACCAGTTTGTATAAACTATTGTAAACATATGTGTGTATACATGTTCCATCAATGACAACACATGAAGTCATCCATTACAGTGATCATCAAGCCAACACACCCTGAAATGTATTCTTCTAAGTTTGGAGGGTAATTGAAACTTACATCCTTTATTACACTTCAATCAGAACTTAACAATGGCTTTTTTGCACCAGTCTCCATCCTCTTGGAAATAATTTTCACCGACAAGGACATACATGTCTTTAGATGCTTCTTTCTCACGAAGGCATAGAGCACAAGAAACACTTTCAGAATTGATTAGGAAGATTTTTCAAATTATTCTTTTTTCATAATTAAAATTTTGCATGGGAACACTCAAATTACTCAAATTTAAGTAGAAAATGAATTTAAGAAATGACATGGGAACTTGAGATTATTGTTGGAATGAACTCCCTTCTATAGTTAAACAAAAGATATTCTAAAATTGAAACCCCCTCATAAGAGAATTGTCACCTTAAGGTGACTATAAACTCTAGAAAGGCAATCATGAAAATGTTGTTGTTTCCAAACATGTAAGGTACAAATTCACAGCAATAAGCTGGAGTGCATGTACACATCTATATATTATATTTGACATAAAATTTATGCTACTTTAGGATATTGATTTAAATTTAATTATCACAAAACTATATTTAGTCTCTTTTAGTGTTAAATTAAATCACAACCTCATACATGAATGATGATTGAAAAACAAATTGATCAAGTAAAAAGTATATAATGTTGTGTTGCGTGTAGAATTATGCAATAGTAACTAGGTAAATGTTTGAAATCTATGTCGACTGATCAAGGTAAAATAATAGGCTAAAGAGAATGAATGAATGAAATATTTTTAATAGTGTTCATGAGGCCAAAGAAACTTATGGTATCTAAGAGTAGTAGATGACCTCTCAACACCAAAGTCTTTTAAAGCTTGTAATTTCCTACAAATATTACATCTTTTGTAGTGAATTTTCATGTTGAAGTTTGTAATTTTATTCAGCATTGCCTCTCAAAATAGGTGGTTCAAATATGAATTTTTAATGTGCTTTTATAGTTGGTACATATGTCACTATACATTAAGAACTCCATAGCAATGTCTCATTCTTTCTCCATCATTCCCTTGCTGTAAAATCAACGTATTTTGTTCTCTCTTCTTCTAAAACCATCCATTTGTCAATTTCACATCTAAGATTGTAACATCCTAAAATTGAACCCCTTGCAATTTTTGACTTCATTTGGGTCTGTGTCGTAGTTTTTGCACCCCTCAGCCTAATTGGAGACTTTAATATGCTCATGCACATAAAAAAAACCTTGCAACTCAACAATGCACTATGCCTACATGTTGATCCTGCCCCAAAATAGGGCAAGACTAGGGTGTGGTGCCTTGGTCCTCACCAAGATCAGGGCATGGTGCTCTATTCCCCCTTAATGGGGACCTATCTTAATCCCCTCCCCATGACCTAACTCAATTTTTAGTGGGACAACCCCCATATGCCGGCTCAAGTCAAAAAATTAGTTATTTAGTCCTACTAGCAAGTATATAAGAGGGATTTCCCCTCTCATTTGACAATCTAATAGATACACACAAGAGGTCCTCAAGCATTCAAGAGATCAAGTATTCAAGAGAAATTGAGCATTTTCAGTCTTCCTTCAAGCTTTGGAGTAGCAATAGAGTCAAGATTTGAAGCATTGAAGAGGAGGTCATCATTCTACTTCATGAAATCATAATTTTGTGTGAAGACAAGAAAAAATTCACAAGGAGGTATAAGCATTTCATTTTCAAGCAATTCAACATCACCTCAAAGAGGAAGATTTCTACTTTCAATCATTTACATTATTTCAACCACTTGGTTAATTCCAAAACCGGTGTTTAACCTAAAGGATAACCCCAATTCCCAACACATTTTCCTTTCTTTCTATGTGCAGAAAATAGGTGTGCAGATGTACATCAAGAATTAAGCTTTATTCGTAGAGATGGAAAAACCCTTTTCGATGCATGGAAATTTCAGAGGACCGCTAGAAGGGTGCCCATGTCCAGACACATGGTCCTTACAAATTTTACCCAATTTTGTAGAGCAACTTTGAATCATCTCAAACTTCTTAGATCCAAGTGCATGACAGAATCTCAAATCTGTAGCTCGATGTTTTCTCATACTTTGTCTTCATTTCCAGCACTTAATCTTATTTCAACTAGTCAACTGACAAAAGAGGATCAATTGCATTCCAATCAGAACCAACCTACATAGTATTCAGCGCTTACATCATTTAGGATTGGATCTAGTAGATTCGACACCTCTTTTGAATGTAAAGTCGTCTTCAAGTGAAGATTGAGCCTAGTTAATTTCCCCTTTCAAGTGGTGAATTGACTAAGCTTCCAATTTTCCAATTTACAAAGATAAAGAGAGATAGTCATTAATTGAGCTACAACATTTTTTATTTCCACTTAATATTTTCTCCTATGTAGGATTTATCCTCATATTACTACATGGGGTTAAACTCTTTGTTATAGAAAGATTTTTTCAGCTTATTTTCTCTCTCCATATGGTGTTTCTAAATTTTTTCTCTTGAACACTTTTTTATTTCCTCATTAATTTTTGTATTGGAATAATTAGATAATCATCTTAGTATTTAGTTAATCAATCAATAATTACTTAGGCTGATTAGTACTTTATTCACTTATGCTAAACTTAGAAGTTATTTTCTATATTTAAATTGAGCTAGTTATAGGTCATGTTTTCCGATGAAGAATAATGTGGAGACACTTTTAATGATCTAACTTAATCCTGACCTATAGTTTCGTCTATGGTTTTTCTTTTATACCCATTAATATTGTTGATTGTAATCATCTAGTTAAATCCAACTCAATACATGTTAATAACAATATCAAATTATTGTGTGGATCTATCTCTTTCTCAAGGTTGCATAACACTCAATCATAGATTTTTCTCTTTAGATGTGATACGTGTTTCGATTGCAATTGTTTTTTGAGAGTTGTGGAGTTCATTATCAACTCCAACATGGTACTAATGTGTCAAATATATGACTTCTTGTTTAAATTTTAGAGATCTATGCTTGAAGAAAAAATTAACTCATCTTGGACAAAAACAAGCATCACCATTAAATTTAGAATGACCAAAAAACCTTAAAATGTCCATTGAATCATCCAAATATGAAAAAGTTGAAAAAAGAAATTTTTTTAGGGGCAAGACATCTCATATAGTCATTCAACCCTACAACCATTAATGCGCGTATGCGGGATTAATATTTTTATTTTTTTTTTCAAATAAATTTTCTTATAAGTTATAAGAAATAAAAATCGAATCAAATAAATAAATAAAAAATAAAAGGAAAAAGTGCAAGGTATGACCCTACGCAATCCTACATGCAATCATTGCTAAGCCATGTCCCACTAGTGCCTTTAATCTCTAATGATAATAGCCGAAATTTTGATGGCATCCATCTAACCATGTTACTGTTATGTGCTTCCATTGTAAAGTGTTGCTTTCCAAACACCCTCCAAACTCACTACATTCTAACGGTGACTTTAAAGTCTCCAAGAAAACATTTTTTAACTAATAAACAATTTCTTAGTAGTATCAAGTTTAGGCGAGAAAATATTTTAATGAATTACGAATATTCCATACAAAATCTTAAGTGATGGAATTTTTTGTTAGAATCAAACATATTTTGGCGACAATAGTGTCTATAATCTTTTGAGATTCAAAAAGAAATATTTTAGTGAGATCCACTTTTCTTGACAAATGACTTTTTTGGTGAAGGGGAAGATTCCTTGAATATTTGTTGATGCCATGCTAACATCAACATGATTTCATTCATATAGCTAAACGTTTCCTTCCCTCCTAGCTCGTAGTTGGCCTAGAGGAGACATTTTATTCTTTTTGCCATAACTTGGACATATAGAGTCGAAATCAAGTAAATCAAATATCATAAAAAGCTAGTTTTGAGAAATTTTCAATACAACATGGGTCTCATCATTAAAAAAAAATTATTAGTACATTTTATCATTAGTTAAAGTTGAAGGAATAATCAACTCCATTCCAAGATCTACAAATAGTTTTAAAAGAGAAATATATTTCATCAGATGTGATGAATGTACTGATATATATTGAGATGAGAAATACATACAATAAGCTCTTCTTACATAGGAAAGAATAGATAGAAAGAGTGGACAAGGTTGAAAGATGTGTCTCAACCTATAGGAAGTAGAGTTCAAGTGGGACTCAACAACATCCACCTAGAGGGTAGAGTCCAAAGAGAACTCAACAATATCCTAATTAATTATTTTACCTAAGTTAAATTAAAGTAAATATTAAAAAATTATTTATTCCAAAAACCTTTCTTAAGTGTAACTTAGGGAAAAGATTATGATGCAAGATGAGTCCTAGCTCCTAGGCCATTTTACGTACCCATATACAATGCAAATGCAATATATCACAAATGAAGAATAGGAGAAAACCCTGTGGAATAAAACTCCTCTCCAGAAGAGAGAAAATAAATCAAGATGCATGGATGGAGGACTCAATCACACCCCCCAAGGACTACATACATCATGTATATACAATCAAATAGCCTCCCATAAGAATGAATAAAGGAGACTATATAACACACCCATACTGAATAATCACCTGCAAGAATGGTAAGTGTTTGAGTTAAAAACAAAATCCAATTCTTACAAAAACCTTGTTTCCTCGTAGGAAGAAACGAAACAATGTAGAGATATAGGTATGAATCACATTATCTAGATAAACTAGATAATATGGAAACATGAATAATGATGATGTCTCTGGAATCTTCTCATTTATCGCTAAGACCTTTGAAGATGATGCCACACACCAATCAGGTACACACCCAAATCAGGTACACACCCAATCATAATAGGAGGTGACGAGTAAGGAATCACTAGAAACTGATCTTGAGAAAGATCCAAAGATGAAGATTTAGTGACAATAGTTGCATCACAACTATCATCAAATATGAAAGATAAACCCTCAAATGTGTCTCCCGTATTTTAAAATTGAGATTCAACAAACAATGAACCAATTTCTAGCAAGTAGGAATCCCAATTTGGAAGACAATGATAATCCCAACAAACATGAATAATGAAAGTCTTAAGTGAAGGCTGATCAAATAACTCTGACAAAGAATTGAGAACCTTTGAAGTATTTGCAACTTCCAAAGGATCACAAGCATGGGTTATCGGTTCTAAAGAGTGAATAGGTACATAAAAATTGGAAGAATAGCATCAAGAGATGGTGGATTATCATGATCACCACATACCTCCCACATGTGAGTCTAAAGAGAATGTGGGCACCAAAAAATGACTCTAAAAAGTCTATCCCTAAAACATTTCCAAATCATATGCTCACAAGGTGTGCCTGGATGAGAAACCTGATTATACAAATAAGGCAATAATTGGAGCTCACTTAGATGAGTGATTATTAAATTGCTCCACTGCCTATAATTCCCCCTCTCCAAAATAAATGCAAAACACATTATGACTATAATTCTACAAAACATTCTGAAATATATGATAAAGAAAAATGACTACCACAAAATAATATTTTGATATGCAACAAATAATGATACAAATGCAAGCTTCACAATAGCGATAACTCCAAAATAGTCACAAAAAATCATAGATCCATCAAAACCAATTTTCCACTAGCCAAGGCAAGATGATTTTAGTGCCATCTATTGGTTGGCCACCACACCATCACCAATAACTATGACCATAGGTAATAAACTGCTAGAAATAAAAATTACACCATGGGTGCTTTAAAAGTGTGTCTCCTCTAACTAATAAGGAAAGCACACTAAAGTGTTAATGAATGCAAACTCGCACTGGCCCATAATAAACACCACATCGACACTTGTTTAAATCCAATGATTCATAAAATTGAGCCTATCTCCAACAAATATCTGTGATGGAAAAGGAGTCACGTCAACCGCAACTTTAAAGCGTTGATCAACCAAATCATGTGTTGAATGAGTGAACCACAAATCAAGGGAACGACTTAAACATCACACACTAAGCTTACATTTCTAGGCTTAAAAGTGTTAAACACTCAAAGTTGACTGACATTTTCTAGACTTAATATGTTGCTTAATGTATATAGTCACACTAAGAATACACTTCTATGATTAAAAGTGTTAAACACTCTCTAGACTTAATATGTTTCTTAATGTGTGTAGTTTAAGACTTGCCCAAATCAAACAACAACATGTCAACAAGATCAATGTGCTGATAAATAAAAATCTTCAAGAAGTGAATCCTATGGCTTGCACAGTATGTAGAAGCTCACTAAAGCTTTCATAGAACCCATCGACCAAGACAAAAAAAAAATGTGTTATGAGTCCAGCGAACGCCAACCACTGAATGCATTGAAAACTTGGTGCTATAACTTCGATCCCAAAAAATGTGCATAGAAAATACTATTAGCCAAACAAATGAACTCCAAGACGATCCCAGGCAGCTAAGATACGATGCTAATCAAACTTACAAATAGCCCAATATGAGCAAAAAATGAAGAGCTCGATCAAATGGCAATAAATTGCATTATATGGGACTGGTAACGTCAACAATGTCATGCAATGCAAACTTAAATGAGACTGCCGGCCAATACGGACATATACTCGATCCAAAGGAATGATTATTTGGATAATGGACGCCGATCACAATGGGAAATATTATCAATGATGTAAATGCCAAAAACACGGGCCAACATATATGCACCGGTTGCAGAAGTTTTGAACTCCGGTCACTAATTCCAAATCCACGACAAAGCTTGACCATGGATGCTGATAAGAAACACATCGGTCAATGAATAGCCATGCATGTTAGTTATAAACGAGAAAAGAAAGATATATAATTAATACAAAACAACAGAAAGCTGATAACATAAACGCAAAACATAAGTTTAACGTGGTTCACCACTAAATGGCTACGTCCACCAAAAATGCAGAGAGTTCTTCTATTAATCAATAACACAATACAATGCAATCTTCTCAAGCATGGACTGTATTTATAATCATATAAAGCCTTCAAGCAAAGAGTCTCTAGAGGATGAATGGTTGTGACCCTTGGGCTTCACATCCCAACAATCTCCCACTTGAAGATCAACCGGCACAGCCATGCCTCAACATTCCCTGCATTTCCAAATCTTCATACCGCAATCAGGCACATCAAAGACTTTAATTTCACCAAATTTTGCTCACAGACACTGCAGATAAGCCTTTTCCAACTAAAAATGGAGTTAATAATTCTCTTGTCAAAAACATCTACCTTTTCAAACACAAACTTGTAGATTAATCCACAACGAGGGATACCATGTTCTGCAGGGTCAAAATAAACTCCTCCAACACGGTCACTTGCACCTATTCTCTCCTTCTCTGCAACCCAAACTTCTGCAATATAATCAGCAATGACAGTCTCCCATCCACCGGTTGCCACGAGCCCTCCAAGAATTTTCTCCAACCAATAAACATTGTCCATACTTCTACCAGACAAAAAGGATTTTAGTGGATACTGCCCGCCCAATGCTGTTGACCACTCCACACGCTCCTCACCCTGTACAAACAACGTCTCCAAAAGGTCTCGTGCACAGTATTTATAATCAAAATATTTATTATCAACATCACAAATTTGTGTCTGATAGAAGTCTTCCACTGAAGGTCTTTTCCGTAGTGAACTTGCACATCCGTCTGCATTAAACAATGAAGCTTCACCCTCATTGCTAGGACGGTAATTAATTATTAGAACACCGCCATATAAGTTCTCGTGAGTTTTGCTTGATTATGTTGCCAAATCGGTATTCAAACCTAACAAACGACCTAAGCTATGTACGTGAGCATCAATTTCTGTTGTCATCTTCTTATTCACTCGCTCTCCAAGATCTATTGTCTGATTCAAATCCTGATCAGAAAATTCATCTCCGTCAGTAATCTGGAGATGCTTCACATAGACCAGCATGACATCTGTGACATCATCGGTTCGATTCCCTTCTGCGAATTTCCTTTGTAACCCAACAATAAAAGAAATAGCTTTAGCTACTCTAGACGATAGGGAAACAAGCAGACCTTTTGGTTTTCATCACTTCGACCTTGTACTGGAATTCCAGACTCTGTTAGAATTTCATCTGAACTATCCTCATACTCGTATCTCTGAGGATGAACAATAATATTGGAAAAAATGGAGGTAATCATATTCAACCCCGTTTGGTTCCTCATCTGCACCCAATTTCTCTTGTCCACTGGCACTAGAGCTCACACCACGAGGAATATTTAGAGAACCAGAAACATAAAGGTCAGAGGATCGATTCTCCTCCATATTCTCAATCGTCTGTGTTTCCTTCTCACCAACACACTCGCCATCCACAGAAGCATCTGTCATTGAAACCTCATCAAAACTTAAACATCCCCATGATATATTCATTTCTACTGGCACGTCCACAAGACCTTTGTCTAATGTGGTAAAAATTGTATTGATGGTAGCCAATTCCTTTTTCAGCTCTTCGTTTCTTTTTTTCTATAGAAAAATCCCACTCTTTCGTAAATTACCCTTTCAATTCTACCATTTCATCTTCCATACGACATATTCACTCCGCAAGAATAAAATTTTCCTCCCGTAGTTTTTTAATTTGATCGTATTGGTAATCTTTTGAGTTGTAGGCCTCACCTTCTTCAAGGTCATCTTCATTCGCCAGTTTAGAGATTGCATCCTCCTCACCCCAGGAGGCATCTTCCTCGTCTTGGAAGGTAAACAAACCAGTCTCTTCTTCTTCAGCTGAAGTCTCCTCCCTTTCCCAGCCATCCCACCAATGACATTTGGTTTTGTAGGATTTTGCCAAGATCAAGGGGACAATGAAAAGCATAAAAAGAGACAATAGAATGACAAGAACAAATTGTACTCTCATCAATATGCAAATGATCAACTGGATTAACCAATACAATGAATATAGGCCTGCTTATATAGGCAAGGCCATATGGATGTATGAGCACACAATTATGACATGTGGCTCAATGAGAAACAAGGGTAGGTAAGAAATATTAGGGGTAGGTAGGAGAAATAAGATAGGTAGGAGAAGTCAGCTGACCCCCCCTAATGACACATCCCGCACCCCCAAGAGAGCTCACGACTGCTGGAACTTACTCTCGGTGAAAGGTTTGGTGAATATGTCAGCAACCTGCTCTACTATAGGACAATACTGCAAATCAATGACATGCTCTTGGATGAGCTCTCGGATATAGTGCATATCAATCTCGATGTGTTTGGTCTGCTCGTGCTGGACCGGGTTCTTCGAGATTGCAATAGCACTTTGATTGTTGCAATGTAGAACTGTCGGCTGTGGAGTGGTGAAACCAAATTCTATGAGAATCTGCTGGAGCCAAATGGTCTCAGTCGCTGCATTAATAGCGCCTTGATACTCAGCCTTAGTCGAAGAGAGAGCAATAGCATGTTGCTTCTTGCTCTGCCAACAAATGGGGCCCGAACCAAGGTGAAAACTGTAACCAGAAGTAAACTTATGATCATCAAGATCACCAGCCCAATCCGAGTCGGTGTAACCAATCAAGCGAAGTCCAGTGCCTGCTGCATAGTGAATCCCATAGTGATGTGTACCCTGGATGTAATGAAGGATCCATTTGGTGGCTTTCCAATGAAGCTCATGTGTTTCCTACATGAAGCGGGAAACCATGCCAACTGTAAATGAAATATCAGGGCATGTATGAGTCAAGTAGATGAGACTACCCACAAGCTGACGATACAAAGTGGCATCAACTGGTGGAGAAGAACACTGAGCCTCAAGCTTGACTCCTGAAAGAAAGGGAGTCGGGGTAGGCTTACAATCAACCATATGAAAGCATGCAAGTAGATCAAGAGCATACTTGGGCTGCGATAGTGTAATCCCGAAAGGTGACTGTGAAATCTCGATCCCGAGAAAGTAGTGCAAAAGACCCAAGTCAGTCATAGCAAATCTATCATGCAAAGCAGATTTGACCCTACTAATGATGGATGAAGTACTCCCTGTAATGATCAAGTCATCAACATAGAGCACAAGTATCAAGTGAGAGTCATCCTGTCACAAAATGTAGACATTTGGATCGGAATGACACCTACTGAACTCTGCGGAGAGAAGAAAGGAATCCATCTTGGCGTACCAAGCCCTGGGGGCCTTCTTAATGCCATAGAGAGATTTCCTTAGACTGCAAACCAAGGAAGTATCCTGGATGAAACCCTGTGGCTGCTCCATATAAATCTCCTCATCAAGATCACCATGAAGAAAAGCACTCTTCACATCCATCTGATGTACAACCCAACCATGAGCTATAGCAATAGCAAGTGTCAAACGAATGGAGTTCATCTTGGCTACGGGTGCAAAGGTCTCAGTATAGTCAACACCTACAACCTGGGAGAAACCTTTCGCAACAAGCCAAGCCTTATACTTATCCACACTACCATCCACTGCAAACTTGGTCTGATAGATCCACTTACATCGAACCATTTTTCTCCCTTTAGGGAGATGGACTAAATCCCATGTATTGTTCCTCATCAAGGAACTATACTCTTCCTCCATAGCTTGGTCCCACTCAGGAACCCCTGATGCTTCCCTAAATGTCTGTAGATTGGAAGCGGTGGCAATGAATGCATGTGGGAGATCCTGATGTTGTGATCGGGTTCTCCGTGTATCTGAAGGATCCCCAACAAGAGAACCCATGGACTCAAGTGTCTGTCGAGCCCAACGAGGTCTAGGTGGAGGTGGAGAACGAGGCTCCTCAACTGCAAGTGGACCCTGCAGAGGTGTAACCCTGCGAGTCAGAGTTGAAGGAGTCGCATCATCTGAATCACTAACATCACTATCCACAATGGAGGAAGGTGGAGGAGGTAGAGAGGCTAAGCTAGGGGAGCTTTTCTCAAAGTGAACACTCCTCTCAATGAACACCTCATGTGTCTCAGGATCCATCAATCTATATGCCTTAACACCCTCAGGATATCCAACAAATATGCAAGGCTGACTCTGAGGATCCAATGCCCTGCGTTTCTATGGAGGTATGCGAGCCCATGCTAGACACCAAAAGACTCTGAAATGTCTCACAATCAGTTTCCTACCAACCCAAGCTTCAAAAGGAGTAATACCTTGCAAAGCTTTGTAAGGAACCTGATTCTGGATGTGTGTGGCACAACTGATAGCCTTGGCCCAAAAGGCGGGATCAAGAGAATGTGCATGTATCATACAACTAGCCATTTCTTTGAGAGTTCTATTCTTGTGTTCTGCAACTCCGTTCTACTGTGGAGTGTATGCTACAGAATGCTGAAGATCAATCCCCTCAAATGTAAAAAAATCCTCAAGTCTCTTGTTCACATATTCCCTTCCATTATCTGTGCGAAGAATCTTGACCACTTTCCCTGATTGGTTCTCCACATGAGTCTTGAAGTCCCGAAATCTGTCAAATACTTCACTCTTATGAATAAGAAAGTAGACCCAAGTGAAGTAGGAGTAGTTATCAATGAAGGTGAGAACATAGCGGGCCTTACTAAATGAAGGTGTTGGAAATGGACCTGCTACATCACTGTGAACAAGTTGGAGAACTTCCAAAGCTCTCCAAGCTTTCCCCTTATCAAAATTCTCTTCGGGATGCTTGCCCATGGAACAAACTGAACATACACCCTCTGAAAAACTAATTCGAGGTAGACCTGTGACCATGTCTTTAATGCTGAGCTACTAAAGATAGTGGTAGTTGAGATGACCAAACCGCTCATGCCATAGCTTACTTTCTAAATTTGAATGAGTAAGCAAGGCCCTAGAAGGTGAACTTGGCGCAAAGTGGGAGAATGAGTAAAGCCTTGAGTTGTCATTGACTTGTCCCACTGCTACCAAGGCATCATCATCAAGTTCCTTTACCACAATTGAATCTGGTGTAAACTCAACCTTTTTCCCATTCCCATAGTGAGTGATTTGGTAGATGGAGAGAAGGTTGGTAGACAAGTTAGGAACATAGAGAACATTCTCAAATGTTCCATCATCCATGTCAACTGAACCTTTCCCTTCAAACTCTACTTGTGTATCATCACCTATGTAAATGTGAGGTACCTTAGATGGCTCCAATGAAGAAAATTGCTCCTTTGTAGAACCCATGTGATATGAGGCACCCGAGTCAAGTATCCATTGCTGTGAAGAACCTGTTGTAGCCACAAATGCTCGCCCTTTTCCCTTAGACTGTGAGGAAGAGGAAGGAGATGAATCCTTCTTTGTGTAGGCAGATGACAAGTTGATGTTGTTTTTCTTGAGAAGATTAGTTAACTCATCAACTTGCTTTGCGTGGCATCCATGCTCATCATGACCATACTTCTTGCAATATGCACAAGTTGGTTTATCCTTCTTAGGTGGTGTTCCCTTCTTGGAAGAGGATGAAAAATCGCCTTGTGATGGAGAGGATGATTGTCCTTTTTCCTGGTGTGGCTTAGACTTAGAGTGCTTCTTCTTCTTGTTGGAATCTTTGCCTTGACTTCCTTGATTCCCTTGATTAGCCACCAAAGCCTTGGACTTTGAAGACTTGAGAAACCCCATGTTCAACAACTTAGATTGTTCCAATATTAACATTTTTGTGAAAGCATCAAATGAAGGCATAACATAAGAACTCCCCACTATCAAACGATGAGTTTGGAAGCTAGACACAAATGCTGCATATTCTGGTGCAAGCTTGTCGAACAAGTTGAATATCAACTGAGCATCCTTTTTGTCAATTCCACAATCCTTTAGCTTTGCTCTTAGCTCATTTGCTTTAGTGACATAATCTTGGATTGTATCAAAACTCTTGGGATCCAAGTTGGTGAGCTCATTGGCAATTTGATAGCCTTTGATTTCATCAACTTGACCATACAATTTCTGAAACATATCCCAAGCCTTTTTTATTGTTTTACACTTCTCAATGTGAAAAATGAGGTGATCTGATACATATTTGCGCAAAGTTCCAAGATCCATGCAATTTTTGTGAGCCATTTTAATTGAGCATTTGGATCAGCCTTAGGATCAGGTGGTGCTGTTATTGTTCCATCTATGTAATGTGTGAGACCCTTTTCTATTAATTTACTCCATACTTTAATTTTTCATGATACATAATTATGTGGAGTTAAAGGTGGAAATTTATTAGGACTCATTGCAACAAAAATGGAAAGAGCACAAAGAGAGGCACAATCACACAAGACACCCCCCCAAATTCACTCAATCAAAGAACCCCCACCAAAAGTGATGATTTTGGCACTTTATAATTAGTGCAGATACAATGGGCCACTTGCAAAAAATGGCAAAGTGGACTTCTGATTACAATTTTACAACTGCCTCAATAAGGCCAAAAGAGACTCAAACTGATAATGCAATAGATCTAACTAAGATCCAAGCAATTTACAAGTACCTAATAGGCCAAATAAGACCAATATCTGAAAGTACAATTTCCACTCAAAATCTCTGAAATCTGATCATAGATTATGAAAGTAGATGAAAAAACATGCACTTAAAAAAAAAATGGCACCTAAAAAGGAGGTCGTATGAGCTCAAACGAGGCCTTTGAAGTTGCAGAATTGAGGACTGGATAGGTACAGCTGAGACAATCTAAAAATTCTAAAAAACCTATACACCAAAATCAGAAAATAACCACACCACTATGAAGATCACGAAATTTGAGCCCATTTCAAAAAAAATTGCACCCAAAAAGGAGCAAAAATGAGCAAGATATGGCCTTTCAAAGTTGGACTGCAAAACTGAAAAGCTCAATGGAGAGGGGTTGAAAAAATTTCAAAGACTGCTGATGTGGCGCTGATGTCAGCAATTCACGGGATTAAATTTGATGCCCATCTGGCCGTCACAAAAATGTCATCCCCCTTGCATGGCATTTGTACTGTACGGATATGCTGACTCGGTGCGGTGACGTGGTGTACGGCTAGACTATGTGGCATGGGTGACGTGGCGTATGGACTGCAAACCGCAGGCCAGTCGCCACCTGCCACGTGGCAGGTGTGGATTCCGCCTGTTTTAGTGGTCACCGGAGAGGAGGGAGCGACTAGAGGGATGGTGACCGGTGGGCCGGGAGCCAAGGGAAGCTGGCGGTGGGAGCGAAGTGGTCGGCGGGAGAACGAGGGAGCCGACGGATGGTCTAGGTGGCCAACAGAGGGAGACCTGGGCGCTGGCGGCGGCAGCGCGCGGTGGAAGCCGGGAGAACTGGGCGCCAGTGGCGGTGAGCAGCGCCCGAGGATGAGTACGAGCGGCGGCGGCTCTGATAGTAGGTACGCCTGCAACCTGCAGCACACGTAGGGTATGGGGGGGTCTGTGGACCCCCAAACAATCCAAAAAAAAAAAAAAATGAATTTTTTGATCGCTTTTTTGATTTTTTGATTTTTTTTTTTCGATTTTTTTTTTCGAAATCCATACGATAATAGCCAAAATGGGGAAGAAAATTTTCTCACCAAAATAGGTTGACTTTATAGTCAAAATTTATGGAAACGGCCTCCCGGATTCAACAGTGATGTCCAAATCGCTGTACAACACCCCCAAAAAATGAAGATCCCTAAATCCGAAAATAGAAGCCTCCAAAGTGTCTGCAAAAAACTAATCAATGAATCCCCAATAGCTCTGATACCATGTAGGATTTTGCCAAGATCAAGGGCACAATGAAAAGAATAAAAAGAGACAATAGAATGACAAGAACAAATTGTATTCTCATCAATATGCAAATGATCAACTGGATTAACCAATACAATGAATATAGGCCTGCTTATATAGGCAAGGCCATATGGATGTACGAGCACACAATTATGACATGTGGCTCAATGAGAAACAAGGGTAGGTAAGAAATACTAGGGGTAGGTAGGAGAAATAATATAATATTCCACAAGAGGTGGATGACCCACCCAATGTGGAGTGTAACAGCAAAATAAGACCACAAAAGGTGGAATTTCTCCTACAAGCTCTATCCCTATGTGCACACTTCCCTAAGTGTCTCAAATCCAAACTACGAAGAGATGCATTATCCTAAGTTAACTTAAGTAAAGTGTAATAATATCCAACATGAATATTTATTTACACCAACAAGTTTCAACCTCCACTTGGACATCACTCTCTATCGAGTCTAGATGGCCAAGAAATTTTTCGATGACTGATTCGGCTTCATCATCTGATTCGGCCTCATCATCTGAAACTTTAGCCTATTTGAAGATAACATAAAAGAACCTAGCTTCAGGATCAAATACAATGTAATGGAACCCATATCCAGGATCAACTACCCAATCGGATCCCATCTCTGTGGTGCAGGAGCACCTGAGCACCTGAGTGCTCAAAACCCATCAGGTATAAAATTTTGTTGCATATTAAGCATGTGTGTTTATTTTATGCTTCTAGTAGGTTTAATAGGTTTGTCTAGTGGTTTAATAAGGTTTGGAACTCATTTTGTTGAAGAGTTTCCAAGATTTTTTATTTTTGCTCACTAGGCCAAAAATTGTCAAATTTGGGTCAAAATGAGCATTTTTGCATTTTTGTTGTTTTCAAGCCTTGAAAGGCATTGGAGCATGTTTATTTAGTGTTTCCAAATTATTTTGAGTCATTAGATTGAGTGCCAAGTCACCGGAAGTCAAAATGCAATTTTTGAGCAACAAAAGTTGTCAAAAAGTTGTCAAAAGTTGTAAAAAAAGGGGTTTTTGGTGGTTTTGGTAGTTCCAGCCTGTACCTGTCCGTACAAGGGCTTTAATGAGATGGAACATGTATAAAAACCATGTTCCCATCATTGTATGGGTTGGTCTTATTGGAAAAAGTGAAAAAAAACACTCTTTTGCTCTTGTTTTTGTGAGGTTTCAATTAGTTTTCTGCACTTTGTGAAGTACAGTCCGTACCATGCCATAAACAGGCTGTACTGGTACTGTTTCTCTTTGTGTATGAACATCATTTAATGCTTTAAGTAGTTGTATTTGAGTTTCATTGGTATTTGAATACTTTTTGCTTGGAGTGGTTGTGTTAAGGCATTGGTTTGAGTTCTCAATGGAGGTTCCTCTATGGTCCAATCAGTTTCCTTGAAGTTTATTCATCCATGGCTTCGAGGGAACTTGTTGGATCACCTATACATTCTGTACCATACTTCTATTTTCTTTTTCTAGCAATGCATAAGAGTTGGTAAGCCCATGGCAAGTGTGTGAAGGCAACAACTTGGCTTGGGTTCTCTTTAAAAGTTTTGTATTGTACCTTGCTCTCATAGCATTGTACATTGATATATTGAAAAGTGTTTAAGTTGAAAATGACAAAGTGAACTTACCATTCTTGTCCTTTCATGACCTGGGTGGATGTGAAGATCCATATGAAAATCTGATTCAAAACAGTGAGTCACTGTTTTCCTGCTAACTGTTTGTAGAAATTCCATTGCCAACATTCATTTGGAACAAATGGAATGATTGGAAATTTATTTTGTAATCTTGAGAAGTGTTTTGAAAGTATTTTATTCTCAAGTAACTAATGTTCTATGGTTATTGTTGTAATGGACCTAAATAAGGATCCTAAAAAACAGTGTATTCTTTGTCACAGTCACATAATGTTTTTATGATTTATGTCATCCTTTAAGTACTCAACTCATTAAGATCTTTGAAGAGGTTATGTGCACTATTTTATCTTGCCATTTATACCTTCTTGCAGGCCAAGGACAGCATGAATAAACAGGTCAAACAGAGAGATTAAAGTTGTCACAGTTTCTAAGACTGTGAAAGTGCAGTAAGGCAGATAAGAGACCAACAGTCATTAAAAAAAACCCTTTCATACTTGCTTGCAGGTTACTCCAACTGTTGTCAAGGCATTATTGCATTCATATGTGATATATTTTCATTGTACTTACGTTATTAACGTTAAACAAAGCATATAAAACCTTGAAAACATCGCTGTCCCTATTTTTGGACTGTTATTTCTGAGAAAATGCAGCAGTATGATAACTATTTGATAAAATGTCAATATTAGAAGATGAGGTTTAAGTCCTTGGGAGTGTTTGGTATATGTGGAAGAAAGGTTTGAAACATTTAAATTGGTCTATTATCATGAGGAAGACTTGTAAATTGCAAACCCTCACTAGAAACCTCAAAAACCCTTGAAAATTGCACACTTTGTGGGACAGCACTAAAACAGTCCGTACAGTACTTGCCATAGCAAAAATCTTTGAGGTTGCATCATAATTAGACCATTCCTAAAAGGGTTTGTCATGAAATTGAGCAGATTTAACAGGGTGAGCAAATTTCACTAGCAACTAGGACTAATTCTAGTAGCCTTTTTAAGGTTGATTTGGCAAATTGGTGAAATCGGTAAGGAGGGAAGAGTTGTAGTTTGTTTCAAACCATCAAAGTTGACAAGTGATGATCAGAGACAACCTTCTATGGGCTCATCAGCAATACATTTCAACATTTGATCAAAATTGACTTTTAGAACCTAGTAATGCTTTGAGTTACTCAACACTCTTGTATCCAAAATTGGGTAGTTTCACTCCTGCAAGCGAAGGACAGTCAATCAGACTTTGCCAACCTATTTAGTAGACCATCAAACACATCAACATGCCTAAAACATTGATAGATGCAAGCAAAGATTCATAGATCATGGTTCTTCAACAGTTGCCCATTCCTGGAAGAGAGGAGATCCAGCCAGTTGGACAACCAAACTTGTTTGTTTTTAGTGACACACAAGAGGACCTCATTTCGGACTTGAATGCTCTAGCTTGGAAGGTAAGGAGGAGTGATGTGCAGTATAATAGGGTGCAAGCTGTGTTGAACAAAGAGGAGGAGATAGGAGAAAGGTTTAGGAGAATGCCATTTGCTCCTAGAGATTGAATGGAAAGATAATTGAACAAAGCCCACTCAAACTTGAAAAGACTAAGTCCTATCTACCTCCTCATCACTCTGCTCAACATTTCACCATAGCTCTTATACAAATTGTTAGTTATAAATGAGGAAAGAAAGATATATAGTTAATACAAAAACAACAAAAAGGTAATAACATAAATGCAAAACACAAGTTTAACGTGGTTCACCACTAAGTGGCTATGTCCACCACAAATGTAGGGAGTTCTTCTATTAATCAATAACACAATACAATGTAATCTTCTCAAGCATGGATTGTATTTATAATCATACAGAGCCTTCAAGAAAAGAGTCTCTAGAAGATGAATGGTTGTGATCATTGGGATTAACATCCCAACAATGAAAATCACCAGGAAAATCACACACGATCCACTCTTTGAACCAATAGAATGGAGGGTTTCTCACTCCAAGCAGATCCAACAATATGCAGCGAAAATGGTGAGAAGGTCAAGCCTTAGTAGGTAAGAATACACTAATCTCCACGAATAATTAAGTCAGACTACAATGAAATAACTGCAATAAAATCTTCTACATCCTGTAAGGGTCATATTTGATTATAGGATAAATAATATGTTCCTGAATAAGAAAACCTTCTACATCCCTTATCAGATTTAACTTAGTGGTTAAATGATCTGAAGAATCTAATGAACAAACTCTCAAATTTGGAAGGAGTTGTTGAATACAAGGCTTTGATAGCATGAATGAGTAATTAACTCCACTCTAGATGCTACAAATAACTATAAACCTTTATTCAGAGAGAAATATATTTCATGAGATATGATGAATGTATTGAGATATATTGAGATGAGTAATACATACAATAAGCTCTACTTAAATAGGCAAGAGTAGATAGAATGAGTGGATAAGGTTGAAAGATGTGTCTCAACCTAGAGGAAGTAGAGTTCAAGTGGAACTCAACAATATCCACCTACAGGGTAGAGTCCAAATAGGACTCAACAATATCCTAATTAATTATTTACAAAAGTTAAACTTAAATAAACAGTAAATAGTAAAACACTATTTACTCTAACAAAAGCTATATTATCATTTTGTAGTTTCAAACTCACGACATATTGTCAATATCTCCAATTTTAGATATATTCGATTCTATCCAAGCACTTTTTTTCTAGAATCTACTCTAGGTACATTTAATTCAATTCTTGTGATTTCATATTCAAATCAATTCCTTGGATTTTTTAGTACTTGAAAAGTATCTATTTGTTAGTTAGATGAGAGGGCGGTGGGGAGGGGGGGTGAATCAGATAAACTCACAATACAAAATATTCATCAAATTCAACCTTCGTAGAACTTACATGATATGCAACTATGACTGTAAATCATTCAAACTCATAAACTAGTAAACTTGAAACATCAAAACACATTTAACACCAGATTTAATGTAGAAACCCAAATAGGTAAAACCCACTATGGGATTTTGAACCCACTAAGAAAATATACTCTTCTAGAGTATGCTCAGTTAAAAGCCAATCTTGTTAAAGATTACATAAACACATTTGCTAGATGTGACCCGGTCAAGGGACTTCCCTCAGATCTGTCAGAATCTTGCACTTTGTTAGAAGTGACCTTGTCAAAGGATTTCAAACACTCATTCAGAATGTTACCTTGCTAGAGGACTTACAAATAAGACTGTTAGGTCCACTCGGTTAAGAGATTTCCTATCACTTACAAAAATAAATAACAGTAATAAAATATATCTGCAACTTCACATCTAAAATGTTAAAGCAGACTCTATGTGCTCAAAATAATCTTGTCATAAGACTTATCTTCCTCCTTGGTGGGCTTCTCAATCTGTTCTTCAATCAGATCTTCAATCTTCTATACTCGGTAATCACCTCTGCAGTATCACTACTATTCTATTTGCCTGCATTCGTTGCTCATCAACTTTTCCCTATTTATAAGCAATTCCTAACCGCTTAATCTCCTTAATCACATTTCCCATGATTAATCTTAGCCATCAGATCTTCAAACTTGACTAGGTTCATTGAATCCTTCGAACTGAAAAATATTTTATCTTGCCTTGAAACTTGTATACCTTCCTTGGTACTTGTGCTTGGTTATGACCGTTCAATCTATGTCGTAGCTCTAACTCTTGAATTTTCATTGCCATTGATCCTTAACAAACTTCTTGCACGACATTCCAATCTTCTATAAATCTCCAGCTCATTTGCACATCCTTTATTTAATAATGTATTTATTCATCCAATGCATTCTGTTACTTCTCGTTTGATACTCGGTAAATACTAAACTTTACTCGGTAACTTCTTTCTTCTTTAACCGACACTTATAACCTTGGTGTTTATCGACTAGTTCCTTGCTTGGTAAAATAGAATAGTATCAAACCTTTACTCATTCTATTACATGAAATCTTTTCTCCTTCTTATCCAGTCTTTGAATGCAGATATATAGGATATCAAAACAATCAAAATAACATAATCTCATCACTATCTAACTCAGTAATAGTTTCCCATTGAATAACTTATTACTCCCCTTCATTTTCACATTCTTTATGTGTCACTTACCAACATCTTTATAGTCATCAAAACATAATCTTTAAGATATGGCAACATCATACTGAATCAGAAAATCAATTGCTTGACATCAATGACAAAATAATATTATTAAGAAAGTAATCATCCTTTATCAATTACATCATCAATCTCCAACAACCTTCTAAATATCATCATACCAACAAACTTATTGTAATGCCAACAATGTCCCCCTTTGACATTGATGGCAATACCAACTTGATTTATTTCAATTGATTCAGACTGCTATTATTCTTCTCCTGTTATCCTTGAGCTGTAAACTTCACCTATAACCTTCTCCCCCTGTCATTAGTCTTGTCCCCCTTTGACAACAATGACAAAATTAAAACTAATCTATGATTACTTCCCCTGTGAAGTAATTTCCTTGCTATTAAAACATATACAAATGTATCATCTCATTTTCGATCAGGGCATCTTTTCTTCATTCACTGTTTCCTACACAACTTTAGGCAACCTCCTAAAGTGTGTAAATCAGCATCAACTCACAAATAGTATTCTATAGAATCATAGAATTTATGCTTTCACCGAACTCTGTCAGTGAGTAATAGATAGGGGTATGACCCCTAACTTACTTCTAAGATACTCAAAAGTGTCCCTTGGCAGTGGCTCTGTGAAGATGTCTACTATTTGTTCCTTTGTGCTAACATACTCCAGCACAAGTTTCTTTTCTTGAACTTCTTCTCTTAGATAATGATACTTTATAGAGATATGCTTTGTCTTAGAGTGCATTACTGGATTCTTTGAAATATTAATAGCACTTGTATTATCACAAAATATAGTTACTGGCTCGGTAACTGTCTCATTCATACCTTCCAACAATTGTTTGATCCATACTATATTGGTACAATTCAATGTTGTAGCGACATATTCAACTTCAACTATTGACTGTGAAATGCATCCTTGTTTCTTGCTAAGCCAACTCACTAGTCTTTCTCCCAAAAAGAAAGCTCCACCACTTGTGCTTTTCCTATCATCAATATTTCCTCCCCAATCAGCATCAGTATAGACTTTTAAGTCAAAATCATTCCTCTTTTTATGTAGTAGACCATAATCTTCAGTGCCTCTCAAGTATCTGAAAATTCTCTTGATTGTTGTCATATGTGTTTCTTTGGGATCTACAAAAAATCTTGCAGCTATACCTACTGCATGTGCTATATCAGGTCTGCTGTGAACTACATATTGCAACTTTCCAATCATATATCGGTAAAGTGTCTCATCAACAGATTCAGATTCATAATTCTTTGATAGTTTACAATTAGTAGTCATAGGAGTACTTACAGGTTTAGAATTCTTCATTCCAAATTTCTTCAAGATTTCCTTTATATACTTGGATTGAGTAAAGAAAATACCATTTTTCATTTGCATTATTTGTAAACCTATAAAATACTTTATTTCATCGATTAATGACATCTCAAATTCTTTGCACATTTCATTTCAAAAGTTCTTGCATAAAAAATCATTTCCACAAAAAATAATATCATCGGCAAATATGGCTGAAATCAGTATTCCATTATCCTCATCATTCTTCATATACAGGTTGTTGTTTTCACTGGTCCTCATAAATCCAATCTTTATTAAGTAAGAGTGCAACCTTTCATACCATGCTCTAGGTGCTTCCTTTAGGCCATATAAAGCTTTGTTTAACTTACATACCTGATCTTTATTCTTCTCTTCAATAAATCCTTCAGGCTATTCAATATAAACTTCTTCTAGTATACCATTCAAAAATGCAGATTTAACATCTATTTGATATACCTTAAAATTTTTGTAAGCAGTATATGCCAACATTGTTTTCACTCCCTCAAGTCTTACCACAGGTGCAAAAGTCTCACCATAGTCTATTTCTTCTTCTTGAGCATAACCTTTGCAAACTAGCCTTGCTCTGTTCCGAATGACTTCACCTTTTTCATTTCGCTTATTTCTGAAAATCCACTTTGTACCGATTACATTTTTCTCTTTTGGTCTTGGGACTAGTGTCCATGTTTAATTTTTCTTGATTTGTTCAATCTCTTCTGTCATTGCATTCACCCAATCTTCATTGCTTAATGCCTCTTTTACTATCCTATTTTCAAACTCGAATATCAAACATGTGTTCTGTCTCAGTTTGTTCCTTGTCATCACTGGATCATCCTTATCTCCTATAATTTGACTTGATTCATGATTTCTTCTGACATATTTTGCTAATATAGGCTCGGTAGGCTCTATATGATCTTCTTCATCACTAGGTAACTGAGTATTTTCTTCATCGGCTTTCTCGGTTAGACTTCTCAGCTGTACATATACAAACTCTTCATAATCTTCTGGTTCTTTCGAGTTTCCTTCATCATTCATTTCTGCAAATTCATCAATTTTCACATTTGCACTTTCCACTATTTTATTAGATGATTTGATCAGACATTTAAATGCTTTACTACTAGAGGAATAACCAAGAAATGTTCCTTCCTCGTTTTTCTGATCAAATTTTCCATTTCTATCATCTTTGTGAACATAACATCTACTTCCAAATATTTTAAAATAACTTACATTTGGTTTCTTGTCATACCGGATTTCATATGGTGTCTTCATAGTTCCTTTCTTCAGTTGTACTCGATTTAGGGTGTAAAATAAAATTCTTATTGCTTCTCTCCAAAATATTTGAGGTACTCTCTTTTCTATCATCAAGGTTCTAGCACAATCTACAATTGATCTCTTTCTTCTTTCAACTATCCCATTTTGCTGTGGTGTTCTCGGTGCAGATACTTGTCTCTTTATATCATGATCATTGCAGAATAATTTAAATTCATCTGAAATGAATTCTCCTCCTCTATCAAATGTTAGACATTTCAACTGTCTTTCTGTTTCATTTTCAACTCTTGCCTTATACCATTTGAACATTTGAAACGCTTCTGATTTCTCTTTTAAAAACCTAACTGACATCATCCTTGAGTAATCATCCATAAATAATATAAAGTATTTATCATCATAATAACTTTGAACTTTCATAGGACCACAAAGATCAGTGTGTACAAGATCTAAAATTCCTTTACAAGTGTAAGACTTACTTGTAAACCTTGATTTTGTCCTCTTACCCATCTGACATCCTTGACATATTACATTCTCAAGATTTTCCAAGCTCGGTAGACCTCTTGGTGCTTCTTACTTATTTTGATCAGCTTATCAAAATTTACATGACAAAACCTTTTATGCCATAACTAGGTGTCTTCTATTTTTGCATACAGACAATTACTCGGAGTTGAGTATAGATGAAATATATTACCTCTTGTTTGAGTCCCGGTAGCTGCCAACTTTCCATGTTTGTCATGAACTTTGACAATTCCTTTCCGAAATTCTATTTGGTATCTTGTATTGTTTAGATGTGCTACACTCAACAAATTGCATTTCAGACCTTCAACCCAATATACATCATCACATTTAGCATTGTCAAGAAGTGTGATAGATCCTTTACCTTTCACAAGACATGGTGCATCATTACCAAATCTTACATAACCTCCATCATAATCTTCTAATTTAACAAACTTGTGTTTATCACCTGTCATGTGATGTGAGCATCCACTATCTATGATCCAAGAATCATTATTATTTATGTGTGCTATTAAAGATTTTTCTTCAGAACTTTCTTCATATGATCCATCTTTGATAGCCACATATACAACTTCCTTTGTCTCAGTCCCATTAGATTTTTCATCATTGGATTCCTCATCGGCTACTAGGCATGTCTTTCTATCTCTCCTTTTGAAGTCTCGGTGCCCTCTGTATTGGTTGTCTTTCTGTCTGTCATCTTGGTGTTCTCTCTTTTCACTAGATTCTTTATCAGGATAGTTTGAAGCCATATGTCCAATTTTATCATAGTTAAAATATTTCAAAGGTAACTTTCCTTTATACTTACCTTTGCCTCTCAGTAACCTTTTGGCCAATAATGCTTCAAACTCATCTTGCTGTTTGATTTCCTCATATAGTTTATGTACTTCTTCCATGTTTTTGCAAAATCTCTCATTCGCTCCACTGTGATTTCCTTCAGCATACTTATACATTCTATCATTGTAATCATTAGATTCATCAAGATGAAAAGAACTGAATGCAGATTCAACTCTGTTAACCGAAGACCCACTGTTATCAAAATTACTCAACTCAAAAGCATGTAGCTTACCGATAGTAGCATCCAAAGAGACTGGCATGTTTGGTACAGACCTTAATTCATTAATTGCAGAGACTCTAATGGCATAAGCATGTAGAAGTATTCTCAGCAACTTACTTGTTATATTCTTTTCTTTAATAGTTCCTCCTGCTCCTTTGATTTGTTTGATAGTTTCCTTTAACCTTGTACTGTATTAGATTATGTTCTCACCTTCATTCATTCTCATGGATTCAAGTTGACCTCTTAGACTGTCTACTTTTTCTCTTTGAACATGTTCATCACCACCATACACAGATATAAGCTTATTCCACATATCTTTGGCATCATTACAACATTCTAGATCATTAAACTCTGAGTCGGTCAATGCTGATGTTATTTCAATCATTGCTTGAATATGTTCTTGCTTTACCTTTATCTCTTCCATTGTCATCAGGTAGGTGCTAGGTGTAGTGTAATCATTCTCCTGATAATATGTTGCATATTCTCCAATTCCTAATAAGTGCAGCTTCATCCTTTTCTGCCATATCAAGAAACTTGACTTGTTCAACTTTGGTGCATCCCTTTTATACATCTTTGGATCTTGCCTCAAGTTCCTTTAAACTTTTCTTTCAGATTTCTAGCTCTAATACCAATTGTTAGTTAGATGAGAGGGGGGGTGAATCAGATAAACTCATAATACAAAATATTCATTAGATTCAACCTCAGTAGAACTTACTTGATATGTAACTATGACTGTAAATCATTCAAACTCATAAACTGATAAACTTGAAACATCAAAACACATTTAACACCATATTTAACGTGGAAACCCAAATAGGGAGAAACCATTATGGGATTTCGGACCCACTAGGAAAATATACTCTTCTAGAGTATGCTCGGTTAAAAGCCAATATTGTTAAAGATTACATAAACACATTAGCTAGATGTGACACGGTTAAGGGATTTCCCTCAGATCTATCAGAATCTTGCACTTTGTTAGAAGTGACCTTTTCAAAGGATTTCAAACACACATTTAGAATGTTACCTTGCTAGAGGATTTGCAAATAAGACAGTTAGGTCCACTCGGTTAAGAGATTTCCTGTCACTTACAAAAATAAATAACAGTAATCAAATTTATCTACAAGTTCACATCTGAAATGTTAAATCAAACTCTTTATGCTCAAAATAATCTTTTCCTAAGACTTATCTTCCTCTTTGTTGGGCTTCTCAATCTGTTCTTCAACCAGATCTACAATCTTGTGTACTCGGTAATCACCTCTGCAGTATCATTGCTCTTCTATTTGCCCACATTCATTGTTCATCAACTTTTCCCTATTTATAAGAAATTTCTAACTGCTTAATCTCCTTAATCACATTTCCCATGATTAATCTTAGCCATCATATTTTCAAATTTGACTAGGTTCATTGAATCCTTCGAACTGAAAAATGTTTTATCTTGCCTCAAAACTTGTATACCTTCCTTGGTACTTGTGCTCAGTTATGACCGTTCAATTTGTGTTGTAGATCTAACTCTTGAATTTTCATTGTTGTTGATCCTTAACAAACTTCTTGCACGACATTCCAATCTTCTATAAATCTCTAGCTCATTGGCATCCTTCATTTAATAATGTATTTATTCATCCAATGCATTCTGTTACTGCTTGGTTGATACTCAGTAAATACTGAACTTTACTCGGTAACTTCTTTCTTCTTTAACAGACACTGATAACCTTGGTATTTACCAACTAGCTCCTTGCTCGATAAAATAGAATAGTATCAAAACTTTACTCATTCTATTACATGAAATCTTTTCTCCTTCTTATTCAGTCTTCGAATACACATATATAGGATATCAAAACAATCAAAATAACAAAATCTCATCATTGTCTAACTCGGTAATAGTTTCCCATTGAATAACTCATTACTCCCCTTCATTTTCACATTCTTTCTATGTCACTTGCCGACATCTTTATACTCATCAAAACATACTCTTTAAGATATGGCAACATCATACTGAATCAAAAAATCAATTGCTTGACATCAATGACAAAATAATATTATTAAGAAAGTAATCATCAATCTCTAACAACCTTCTCAATATCATCATACCAACAAACTTATTGTAATGCCAACAATCTCCACCTTTTGCATTGATGGCAATACCAAGTTGATTTATTCCAATTGATCCAGACTTTTGTTATTCTTCTCCTATTATCTTTGAGTTGTAAACTTTTCCTGTAATCTTCTCCCCCTGTCATTAGTCTTCTCCCCCTTTGACAACAATGCCAAAAGTAAAACTAATCTATGATTACTTCCCCTGTGAAGTAATTTCCTTGCTGTTAAAACATATACAAATGTATCATCTCAGTCTCGGTCATGGCATATTGTCTTCATTCACTATTTCCTACACAACTTTAGGCAACCTCCTAAAGTGTGTAAATTAGCATCAACTCACAAATAGTATTCTATAGAATCATAGAATTTATGCTTTCACCGAACTCTGTCAGTGAGTACTAGATAGGGGTATGACCCTTAACTTACTTCTGAGATACTCAAAAGTGTCCCTTGGTAGTGGCTTTGTGAAGATGTCTACTATTTGTTCCTTTGTGCTAACATACTCTAGCACAACTTTCTTTTCTTGAACTTCTTCTCTTAGATAATGATACTTTATAGAGATATGCTTTTCTTAGAGTGCATTACCCGATTCTTTGAAATGTTAATAGCACTTGTATTATCACAAAATATAGTTACTGGCTTGGTAACTGTCTCATTCATACCTTCCAACAATAGTTTGATTCATGCTATATTGGTACAATTCAATGTTGCAGCGACATATTCAACTTTAGCGGTTGACTATAAAATGCATCCTTATTTCTTGCTAAACCAACTCACTAGTCTTTCTCCCAAAAAGAAAGCTCCACCACTTGTGCTTTTCCTGTCATCAATATTTCCTACCTAATCAGCATCAATATAGACTTTTAAGTCAAAATCATTCCTCCTTTTATATAGTAGACCGTAATCTTCAGTGCCTCTCAAGTATCTAAAAATTCTCTTGATTGTTGTCATATGGGTTTCTTTGGGATCTGCAGAAAATATTGCAGCTATACCTACTACATGTGCTATATCAGGCCTGCTGTGAACTACATATTGCAACTTTCCAATCATAGATCGGTAAAGTGTCTCCTCAACAGATGCAGATTCATCATTCTTTGATAGTTTACAATTAGTAGTGTTGGTGTAAATAAATATTCATTATGGATATTATTACACTTTACTTAAGTTAACTTAGGATAATGCATCTCTTCATAGTTTGGATTTGAGACACTTAGGGAAGTGTGCACATAGGGATAGAGCTTGTAGGAGAAATTCCACCTTTTGTGGTCTTGTTTTGTTGTTACACTCCACATTCGGTGGGTCATCCACCTCTTGTGGAATATTATATTATTTCTCCTACCTACCCCTAATATTTTTTACCTACCCTTGTTTCTCATTGAGCCACATGTCATGATTGTGTGCTCCTACATCCATATGGCCTTGCCTATATAAGAAGGCCTATATTCATTGTATTGAAGAATCCAGTTGATCATTTTCATATTGATGAGAATACAGTTTGTTCTTGTCATTCTTTTGTCTCTATTTTAATACTTTTCATTGTACCTTTGATCTTTACAAAATCTCACATGGTATCAAAGCCATTGGGGCTTCATTGATTGGTTTTTGGAGACATCACGGAAGACTTCTATTTTTGGATCTGAGGAACTGCACTTTTTGGAGGCATCTTGGAGCATTTTCGACCTCAACATTGCATCGAGGAGGCCATTTCCATAAAAATCGAGTATAAATTCGACCTATTTTGACGAAAATAGATTTTTGGGTGTGGAGGAAATTTTCTACCCAATTCGGGTGGTACGGTATGGAATTTTCAGATTTTTTTCAAAAAAAAAAAAAAAATTATTTTTTTTCTGAAATTTTTTTTCCAGTTTGAAAAAAAAATTTAAAAAAAAAAAAAATTTGAAAATTATTTTTTGGGATCCGTACCTTCTGCTCAGTCAACAGAACCCAGTCAACGCCTAGTCAACATTTTCTTTGAAAATTTTTAGACCCCTCTCTGTTGAGCAGTTTGGATTTTTGGGTCAACTTTGGAGGCCCATAACTTGCTCAATTTTGCTCCTTTTTGGGTGCAATTTTTTATGATTTGGGCTAATTTTTCGTGATCTTCACAATGGTGTGGTTATTTTTTGGTTTTGGTGTATAGGTGTTTCAAAATTTTTGGATTCTCTCAGCTGTACCTGTCCAATCCTCAATTTTGCAACTTCAAAGGCCTCGTTTGAGGTCATATGACCTCCTTTTCAGGTGCCATTTTTTTTGAAAGTGCATGTTTTTTCATCTACATTCATAATCTATGATCAGATTTCAGAGATTTTAAGTAAAAATTGTACTTTCAAATATTGGTCTTATTTTGCCTATTTGGTAGTCGTAAATTGTTTGGATCTTAGTTTATATCTCTTGCATTATTAGTTTGAGTCTCTTTTGGCCTTATTGAGGTAGTTGTAAATTTGAAATCAGAAGTCTACTTTGCCATTTTTTGCAAGTGGCCCATTGTACATGCACTAAGTATAAAGTGTCAAATCATCACTTTTGGGGGGGTTCTTTGATTGAGTGAATTTGGGGGGTTGTCTTGTGTGATTGTGCCTCTCTTTCCTTGTGCTCTTTCATTTTCGTTGCAATGAGTCTTCATAAATTTCCACCTTTAACTCCACATAATTATGCATCATGGAAAATTAAAGTTTGGAGCAAATTAATTGAAAAAGGTCTCACGCATTACATAGAAATCAGAGGCTATCAAATTGACAATGAACTCACCAACTTGGATCCCAAGAGTTTTGATACAATCCAAGATTATATCACCAAAGAAAATGAGCTAAGAGCAAAGCTTAAGGATTGTGGAATTGACAAAAAGGATGCTCAGTTGATATTCAACTTGTTCGACAAGCTTGCACCAGAATATGCAGCATTTGTGTCTAGCTTCCAAACTCATCCTTTGATAGTGGGGAGTTCTTATGTTATGCCTTCATTTGATGCTTTGACAAAAATGTTAATATTGGAACAATCTAAGTATTTGAACATGGGGTTTCTCAAGTCTTCAAAGTCCAAGGCTTTGGTGTCTAATCAAGAGAATCAAGGAAGTCAAGGCAAAGATTCCAACAAGAAGAAGAAGCAATCCAAGTCTAAGCCACAACAGGAAAAAGGACAATCATCCTCTCCATCACAAGGCGATTTTTCATCCTCTTCCAAGAAGGGGACACCACCTAAGAAGGATAAACCAGCTTGTGCATATTGCAAGAAGTATGGTCATGATGAGCATCGATGCCACACAAAGCAAGTTGATGAGTTAACTAATCTTCTTAAGAAAAACAACATCAACTTGCCATCCACCTACACAAAGAAGGATTCATCTCCTTCCTCTTCCACACATTCTAAGGGAAAAGGGCAAGCATTTGTGGCTACAACAAGTTCTTCACAGTAGTGGATACTTGACTTGGGTGCCTCATATCACATGGGTTCTACAAAGGAGTAGTTTTCTTCATTGGAGCCATCTAAGGTACCTCACATTTACATAGGTGATGATACACAAGTAGAGGTTGAAGGGAAAGGTTCAGCTGACATGGATGATGGAACATTTGAGAATGTTCTCTATGTTCTTAACTTGTCTACCAACCTTCTCTCTATCTACCAAATCACTCACTATGGGAATGGGAAAAAGGTTGAGTTTACACCAGATTCAGTTGTGGTAAAGGAACTTGATGATGATGCTTTGGTAGTAGTGGGACAAGTCAATGACAACTCAAGGCTTTATTCATTCTCCCACTTTGTGCCAAGTTCACCTTCTAGGGCCTTGCTTACTCATTCAAATTCTGAAAGTAAGCTATGGCATGAGCGATTTGGTCACCTCAACTACCACTATCTTCAACAGCTCAGCACTAAAGACATGGTCACAGGTCTACCTCGAATCAATTTTTCAGAGGGTGTATGTTCAGTTTGTTCCATGGGCAAGCATCCCGAGGAGAAGTTTGATAAGGGGAAAGCTAGGAGAGCTTTGGAAGTTCTTCAACTTGTTCACAGTGACGTAGCAGGTCCATTTCCAACACCTTCATTGATGACTACTCCCGCTTCACTTGGGTCGACTTTCTTATTCATAAGAGTGAAGTATTTGATAGAATTCAGGACTTCAAGACTCGTGTGGAGAAGCAATCTAGGAAAGTGGTGAAGACTCTTTGCACAGATAATGGAAGGGAATATGTGAACAAAAGACTTGAGGATTTTTGTACATTTGAGGGGATTAATCTTCAACATTCTATTGCATACACTCTGTAGCAAAATGGAGTTGCAGAGTGGAAGAATTGAACTCTCAAAGAAATGGCTAGTTGTATGATACATGCACGTTCTCTTGATCCTGCCTTTTGGGCAGAGGCTATCAGTTGTCCCACACACATCCAGAATTGAGTTTCTCACAAAGCTTTGCAAGGTATTACTCCTTTTGAGGCTTGGGCTAGTAGGAAACCGATTGTGAGACATTTCAAAGTCTTTGGGTGTCCAGCATGGGCTCGCATACCTCCGCAGAAATGCAAGGCATTGGAACCACAGAGTCGACCTTGCATATTTGTTGGATATCCTGAGGGTGTTAAGGCATATAGATTGATGGATCCTGAGACACATGAGGTGTTCATTGAGAGGAGTGTTCACTTTGAGGAAAGCTCTCCTAGCTTAGCCTCTCTAGCTCCTCCACCTTCCTCCATTGTGGATAGTGATGCTAGTGATTTAGATGATAAGACTCCTTCAACTCCGACTCGCAGGGTTACACCTCCACAGGGTCCACTTGCCGTTGAGGAGCCTCGTTCTCCACCTCCACCTAGACCTCATTGGGCTCGACAGACACTTGAGTCTATGGGTTCTCTTGTTGGGGATCCTTCAGATACACGGAGAACTCGATCACAACATCAGGATCTTCCACATTCATTCATTGCTACTGCTTCTAATCCACAGACATTGCGGGAAGCATCAAGGGTTCCTGAGTGGGACCAAGCTATGGAGGAAGAGTATAGTTCCTTGATGAGGAACAACACATGGGATTTAGTCCATCTCCCTAAGGGGAGAAAGATGGTTCGATGTAAATGGATCTATCGGACCAAGTTTGCAGCAGATGGTAGTGTGGATAGCTACAAGGCACAACTTGTTGCGAAAGGTTTCTCCCAGGTAGCAGGTGTTGACTATACTGAGACCTTTGTGCCCGTAGCCAAGATGAACTCCATTCGCTTGACACTTGCTATTGCTGTAGCTCATGGTTGGGCTGTACATCAGATGGATGTGAAGAGTGCTTTTCTTCATGGTGATCTTGTTGAGGAGATTTATATGGAGTAGCCACAGGGTTTCATCCAGGATACTTCTTTGGTTTGTAGACTAAGGAAATCTCTCTATGGCCTTAAGCAGGCCCCTAGGGCTTCGTATGCCAAGATGGATTCCTTTCTTCTCTTTGCAGGGTTCACTAGGTGTCATTCTGATCCGAATGTCTACATTTTGCAACAGGATGACTCTCACTTGATACTTGTGCTCTATGTTGATGACTTGATCATTACAGGGGGTACTGCATCCATCATTAGCAGGGTCAAATCTGCTTTGCATGACATATTTGCTATGACTGACTTGGATCTTTTGCACTACTTTCTCGGGATCAATATTTCATAGTCCCCTTCCAGGATTACACTATCGCAGCCCAAGTATGCTCTTGATCTACTTGCATGCTTTCATATGGCTGATTGTAAGCCTGCCCCGACTCCCTTTCTTTCCGGAGTCAAGCTTGAGGCTCAGTGTTCTTCTCCACCAGTTGATGCCACTTTGTATCGTCAGCTTGTGGGTAGTCTCATCTACTTGACCCATACACGCCCTGATATTTCATTTGTAGTTGGCATGGTTTCCTGCTTCATGTAGGAACCACATGAGCTTCATTGGAAAGCCGCCAAATGCATCCTTCATTACATCTAGGTTACACATAACTATGGGATTCACTATGCAGCAGGCACAGGACTTTGCTTGGTTGGTTACACAAGCTCCAATTGGGCTGGCGATCTTGATGATCATAAGTTTACTTCCAATTACAATTTTCACCTTGGTTCAGGCCCCATTTGTTGGCAGAGCAAGAAGCAACATGCTATTTCTCTCTCTTTGACTGAGGCTGAGTATCGAGGCACTGTTAATGCAACGACTGAGACCATTTGGCTTCAGCAAATTCTCACAGAGTTTGGGTTCACAACTCCATGGCCGATAGTTCTACATTGCAACAATCAGAGTGCTATTGCTATCTCGAAGAACCTGGTCCAGCACTAGTGGACCAAACACATCGAGATTCATATGCACTATATCTGAGAGCTAATTCAGGAGCAAGTCATTGATTTGCAGTATTGTCCTACAGTGGAGCAAGTTGCTGACATATTCAGCAAACCTTTCACTGAGAGTAAGTTCCAGCAGTTGTGAGCTCTCTTGGGGGTGCGGGTTGTGTCATTAGGGGGGGTCAGCTGACTTCTCCTTCCTCTCTTATGGGGGGGACTTTTACCTCTTTGAGGTTTTGTCCATCTTCTTTGAGAGTCTTTTGTACATTCATCTCTCTTTTGGGGGGGAGTTGTTTCCCACTGGGTTTTCTCCCTTTCTCCATTTGTGAGAGATTGATTTGCATAGTTCTGCTTGCATTTGCATATTGTACATGGGTACCTATCATGGCCTAGTAGCCGGGACCCATCTTGCATTGTTGACTTAAGTCTTCATTCCCCTAAGTTGCACTTAAGGGGGGTGTTGGTGTAAATAAATATTCATTATGGATATTATTACACTTTACTTAAGTTAACTTAGGATAATGCATCTCTTCGTAGTTTGGATTTGAGACACTTAGGGATAGAGCTTGTAGGAGAAATTCCACCTTTTGTGGTCTTGTTTTTTTGTTACACTCCACATTCGGTGGGTCATCCACCTCTTGTGGAATATTATATTATTTCTCCTACCTACCCCTAGTATTTCTTACCTACCCTTGTTTCTCATTGAGCCACATGTCATGATTGTGTGCTCGTACATCCATATGGCCTTGACTATATAAGAAGGCCTATATTCATTGTATTGAAGAATCCAGTTGATCATTTTCATATTGATGAGAATACAGTTTGTTCTTGTCATTCTTTTGTCTCTATTTTAATACTTTTCATTGTGTCCTTGATCTTCGCAAAATCTCACAAGTAGTCATAGGAGTACTTACAGGTTTCGAATTCTCCATTCTAAATTTCTTCAAGATTTCCTTTATATACTTGGATTGAGTAATGAAAATACCATTTTTCATTTGCAGTATTTGTAAACCTATAAAATACTTTATTTCACCGATTAATGACTTCTCAAACTCTTTGCACATTTCATTTCCAAAGTTCTTGCATAAATAATCATTTCCACAAAAAATAATATCATCGACAAATATGGCTGAAATCAGTATTTCGTTATCCTCATCATTCTTCATATATAGGTTGTTGTTTTTACCGGTCCTCATAAATCCAATCTTTATTAAGTAAGAGTGCAACCTTTCATACTATGCTCTAGGTGCTTGCTTTAGGCTATATAAATCTTTGTTCAACTTACATACCTGGTCTTTATTCTTCTCTTCAATAAATCCTTCAGGCTGTTCAATATAGGCTTCTTCTTCTAGTATACCATTCAAAACTGTAGATTTAACATCCATTCAATATACCTTGAAATTTTTGTAAGCAGCATATGCCAACAATGTTCTCACTCCCTCAAGTCTTTCCACAAGTGCAAAAGTCTCACCATAGTCTATTCCTTCTTCTTGAGCATAACCTTTGCAAACTAGACTTGCTCTTTTTCGAATGACTTCACCTTTTTCATTTAGCTTATTTCTGAAAATCCGCTTTGTACTGATTACATTTTTCTCTTTTGGTCTTCGGACTAGTGTCCATGTTTCATTTTTCTTGATTTGTTCAATCTCTTCTGTCATTGCATTCACCCAATCTACATTCCTTAATGTCTCTTTTACTATCCTCAGTTCAAACTCGAATATTAGACATGTGTTATGTCTCAGTTTGTTCCTTGTCATCACTAGATCATCCTTATCTCCTATAATCTGACTTGATTCATGATTTCTTCTGACATATTTTGCTAATATAGGCCTGGTAGGCTCTGTATGATCTTCTTCATCACTCGGTAACTAAGTATTTTCTTCATCGGATTTCTCAGTTAGACTTCTCAGTTGTACATGTACAAACTCTTCATAATCTTCTAGTTCTTTCAAGTTTCCTTCATCATTCCTTTCTGCAAATTCATCAATTTTCACATTTTCACTTTCCACTATTTTGTTAGATGATTTGATCAGACATTTAAATGCTTTACTCCTAGAGGAATAAGCAAGAAATGTTCCTTCCTCGCTTTTCTGATCAAATTTTCCATTTTTGTCATCTTTGTGAACATAGCATCTACTTCCAAATATTTTAAAATAACTTACATTTGGTTTCTTGTCATACCAGATTTCATAGGGTGTCTTCATAGTTCCTTTCTTCAGTTGTACTTAGTTCAGGGTGTAAACTATAGTGCTAATTGCTTCTCTCCAAAATATTGGAGGTGCTCTCTTTTCTATCATCAAGGTTCTGGCACAATCTACAATTGATCTATTTATTCTTTCAGCTATCCCATTTTGCTGTGGTGTTCTCGGTGTAGATACTTGTCTCTTTATACCATGATCATTGCAAAATAAGTTAAATTCATATGAAATGAATTCTCCTCCTCTATCCGATCTTAGACATTTCAACTGTCTTCGTGTTTCATTTTCAACTCTTGCCTTATACCATTTGAACATTTGAAAGGCTTTTGATTTCTCTTTTAAAAACATAACTAACATCATCCTTGAGTAATCATCCACAAATAATATGAAGTATTTATCACCATAATAACTTTGAACTTTCATAGGACCACAAAGATCAATGTGTACAAGATCTAAAATTCATTTAGAAGTTTAAGACTTACTTGTAAAGCTTGATTTTGTCATCTTACCCATTTGGCATCCTCGACATATTGCATTCTTAGGTTTTTCCAAGTTCGGTAGACCTCTTACTTGGTGCTTCTTACTTATTTTGATTAGGTTATCAAAATTTACATGACAAAACCTTTTATGCCATAACGAGGTATCTTCTATTTTTCCATACAGACAATTGTTCCGAGTTGAGTCAAGATGAAATGTATTACTTCTTGTTTGAGTCTCGGTAGCAGCCAACTTTCAATGTTTGTCATCAACTTTGACAATTCCTTTCTAAAATTCTATTCCGTATCCTATATTGTTTAGCTGTGCTACACTCAAGAAATTGCATTTCAGACCTTCAACCCAATATACATCATCACATTTAGCATTGTCAAGAAGTGTGATAGATCCTTTACCTTTCATAGGACATTGTGCATCATTACCAAATCTTACATAACCTCCATCATAATCTTCTAATTTAACAAACTTGTGTTTATCACCTGTCATGTGATGTGAGCATCCACTATCTATGATCCAGGAATCATTATTATTTATGTGTGATATTAAGGCTTTTTCTTCATACCTTTCTTCATCTGATCCATCTTTGATAGCCACATATACAACTTCCTCTATCTTAGTCCCATCATTGGTAACCTTCTGGCCAATAATGCTTGAAACTCTTCTTGCTTTCTGATTTCCTCATATAGTTTGTGTACTTCTTCCATGTTTTTGCAAAATCTCTCACTTGCTCCACTATGATTTCCTTTAGCATACTTATACATTATATCATTGTAATCATTAGATTCATCAAGATGAAAAGAACTGGATTCAGATTCAACTCTGTTAACCAAAGACCCACTGTTATCAAAATTACTCAACTCAAAAGCCTGTAGCTTACCGATAGTAGCATCCAAAAAGACTGGCATGTTTGGTACAAACATTAATTCATTAATTGCAGAGACTCGAATGGCATAAGTAGGTAGAAGTGTTCTCAGCAACTTACTTGTTATATCCTTTTCTTCAATAGTTCCTCCTACTCCTTTGATTTGATTAACAATTTCCTTTAACCTTGTATTGTATTGGATTATGTTCTCACCTTATTCTTTCTCATGGATTCAAGTTGACCTCTTTGACTGTCTACTTTTTCTCATTAAACATGTTCATCACCACCATACACAGATATAAGCTTATTCCACATAGCTTTGGCATAATTACAACATTCTAGATCATTAAACTCTGAGTCGGTCAATTCTGATGTTATTTCAATCATTGCTTGAATATGTTCTTGCTTTGCCTTTATCTCTTCCATTGTCATCGGGTAGGTGCTAGGTGTAGTGTTGGCATTTGGAATTATAATAGACAATGGGAGATTATTGGCATTTCAATAAGGATATTGAGAAGGTTGTTGATGATTATGGATATAACTGATTAAGCATGATTTACTATCTTAATATTATTATTTTCTCATTGATGTTAAGAAATTGATTTTCTAATTCAGTATGATGTTGCCATATCTTGAGAAGTATGATTTGATGAGTATAAAGATGTTGGTAAAAGACACATAAAGAATATGATGAATAAGGGGATGAATAAGGTATTCAATGGGCAACTATTACCGAGTCAGACAATGATGAGATCATGATGTTTATATTGTTTTAACATCATACATATGTTGTAAATTGTAAGGTTAATACTATACTATGTTACAGAGAAAAGAACCTAGTCAGTAAACCCTAAGGTTATAGCTATCGGTTAATGAAGGCGGAATGTCTACTGAGTGAAGTTTAGTATTTACCGAGTTGTTACTGAGTTGTAACCGAGCTATAACAGAATACATTAAATGGTTACATGCGTTATTTAATGAAGGAATCTGATGAGCTGGAACTAATTAAATGATTGGTATGTCATGCATGAAGTTTGTTAATGAATCTATGGCAAAGGAAAATCAGCATGAAGATCTATAGTGCAGATTGAACCGCATTACCCTAGCACAAGTTCCAAGAAATGTATGCAAGTTCCTAGGCGGGATAAAATATTTTTCAGATCGAAGGATACATTGAACGTGGACAAGATTGAAGATCTGATGGCTATGATTGATCATGGGAAATGTGATCAAGGAGATTAAGCGGTTAGCTAATTGTTTATAAATAGGGAGCTGTTGATAAACAATGTATGCGGGAAAATGTATGCACATGGATGCTACATAGTGATTACCGAGCACAGAAGCTTGAAGACCTCTTTGAATAACAGAGTATAGAAGCCCAGCAGATGGACAAGATTAGATCTATGTCTAGATTATATTGAGCAAATAAGAATCTGCTTTAGCATTTTAGATGTGAAGTTGTAGATAGATTTTTATTACTGTTATTTTGTGAAAGTGACAGAAAATCTCTTAATCGAGTGGACTTAACAGTCTTATTTATAAAACCCTCTAGCAAAGTGACATTATGATTGAGTGACTGAAATCCTTTAACAAGGTCACTTCTAACAAGGTGAAGATCCTAATAGATCTGAGGGAAATCCCTTAACCGGGTCACATATAACAATGTGTTTGTAATCTTTAATAGGGTTTTCTTTTAACTTAGCATACTCTAGAAGAGTATATTTCTTAGTGGGTCCGAAATCCCACAATGGTTTTTCCCTATTTGGGTTTCCACGTTAAATCTGGTGTTATGAGTGATATGATGTTTATATGCTTTTGAGTTTTCATGTTTAACAGTTTTGGTTATATTACTAAAGTATATGTTACCGAGGTTGAATCTGATGTTTTTTATGGAAGATTAAGTTTGTATGATTCACACCCCCCCCCTCTCATCTTGTTGGCTATTGGATCTGCACTTACATTAAGTATCAAAACTATCATGTAGTGTAATCATTCTCTAGATAGTATGTTGCATATTCTCCCATTCCTGATAAGTATAGCTTCATCATTTTCTACCATGTGGAGAAACTTGACTTGTTCAACTTTGGTGCATCCCTTTTATACATCTTCAGATCTTGCCTCAAGTTCCTTTAAACTTTTCTTTCGGATTTCTAGCTCTAATACCAATTTTTAGTTAGATGAGAGTAGGGAGGGGGGTGAATCAGATAAACTCACACTACAAAATATTCATCAGATTCAACCTTGGTAGAACTTACATGATATGCAACTATGACTATAAATCATTCAAACTCATAAACTGATAAACTTGAAACATCAAAACACATTTAACACTAGATTTAATGTGGAAACCCAAATAGGGAAAAATCACTATGGGATTTCAGACCTACTAAGAAAATATACTCTTCTAGAGTATGCTCGGTTAAAAGCCAATCCTGTTAAAGATTACGTAAACACATTTGCTAGATGTGACCCGGTCAAGGGATTTCCCTTAGATCTATTAGAATCTTGCACTTTGTTAGAAGTGACCTTTTCAAAGGATTTCAAACACTCATTCAGAATGTTACCTTGCTAGAGGATTTGCAAATAAGACTGTTAGGTCCACTTGGTTAAGAGATTTCCTGTCACTTACAAAAATAAATAACAGTCATAAATTATATCTGCAACTTCACATCTGAAATGTTAAAGCAAACTCTATGTGCTCAAAATAATCTTGTCATAAGACTTATCTTCCTCCTTGCTGGGCTTCTCAATTTGTTCTTCAATCTTCTATACTCAGTAATCACCTCTACAGTATCACTGCTCTTCTATTTGCCCGCATTCATTGTTCATCAACTTTTGCATATTTATAAGCAATTCCTAACCGCTTAATCTCCTTAATCACATTTCCCATGATTAATCTTAGCCATCAGATCTTCAAACTTGGCTAGGTTCATTGAATCCTTTGAACTGAAATTTTTTTTATCTTGCCTTGAAACTTATATACCTTCCTTGGTACTTGTGCTTGGTTATGACCATTCAATCTGTGCTATAGATCTAACTCTTGAATTTTCATTGCCATTGATCCTTAACAAACTTCTTGTATGACATTCCAATCTTCTATAAATCTCCAACTCATTGGCATCCTTCATTTAATAATGTATTTATTCATCCAATGCATTCTGTTACTGCTCGGTTGATACTCGGTAACTTCTTTCTTCTTTAACCGACACTGATAACCTTGGTGTTTACCGACTAGCTCCTTGCTCGGTAAAATAGAATAGTATCAAACCTTTACTCATTCTATTACATGAAATCTTTTCTCCTTCTTATTCAATATTCGAATACACATATATATGATATCAAAACAATCAAAATAACATAATCTCATCACTATCTAACTCAGTAATAGTTGCCCATTGAATAACTTATTACTCCCCTTCATTTTCACATTCTTTCTGTGTCACTTACCGACATCTTTATACTCATCAAAACATACTCTTTAAGATATGGCAACATCATACTGAATCAGAAAATCAATTTCTTGACATCAATGACAAAATAATATTATTAAGACACTAATCATCCTTTATCAATTATATCATCAATCTCCAATAACCTTCTCAATATCATCATACCAACAAACTTATTGTAATGGGGTATGTGCAGGATCATGGTGTGCCAAAACAAGCCCTTAAGTGGCAATGAAATTTCAGAAAATTAGAGTTATGCAACTTGACATGAAAATTTGAATAAGTTGTGAACATTATTTTTAAAATATGTAAGAAGAGAATATATAGAAAATTGAATGTAGTTTCTACGCTACTAGTTGTTTTTTGGAAAAAAAAATCCTATTTGATGAAAATTTCAAATTTCAATGCAGTGGTACTAAAATTTCAGGAACAAAATAAGAAGTAGACGTATGTCTGACCACCTTAATCACAATCAAATCTTAATATTTTTTTATAATATTTATAATATAAGTATTAGACTCATGTCCGGATGTGACACAAATTTATTTTTTATTTTTTATAAATTAAATAATTATTTATGAATTTTTAACTACAACTTTTCAGAAATTTAGAAACTCCTATGTCTGACCACCTTAACTTGGTCAAAACCTTATGAAATTTAATTTTTTTTAATTTTACCTATATTAGACGAAGCATAGGATGTGACACATGTTTTGGTTTCAAAAAATGGTATACCGTTTGAAAGTTATGAGTGTTTTTCAATCAGTATATCAATCAGGACTAGTGTCAGAATTCAATTAGAAAATGAATAATAATTATTTATTAAAGTCGAAATAAGACAAGCCTTATATTGTTGGAAAGCTAGGAACGTCCTTAAAAAACCCTTTTTGTTTTATCAATTTTGGTTACAAAAAATGTCGTTAGTCACCAGTGTAAAGTCTAGAAAATCAAGGAATACTGAAAAAACATGTTTTTTTAGTTGACTTTCCAGGCTTGTCACTTCCAAGCCAAATACCAAAGCATTCCCCAGCCGAAATTTGAAATTTGAAATTTTGACTACAAAAATCGGATAACGGATAAAATCAGATATCAGATTTTATCTGATATCCGATTTTAGTACAAATATTTGTGGTCCCCAAAAAATTTCCCGTTGCCATCATTTATTGGGTAAACTGCCACATGGCAGAAACCCGATATGCGATTAAATTGGATATCAGATTTTATTAGTCATATTTTAGAGAGAGAGAGAGAAGGAGAGAGAGAGAGAGAGAGAGAGAGAGAGGAGAGGAAGAGGGAGAGGGAGAAATAGAGAGAGAGGGAGAGAGGGAGAGAGAGAGAGGAGAGGGAGAGAGAGAGAGAGAGAGAGAGAATATGAAAGGGAGAGGAGAGGGAGGGAGGGAGGGAGAGAGAGAGAGAGAGAGAGAGAGAGAGAGAGAGAAGGAGAGGGAGAGAGAGAGAGACAAAGAGATAGAGAGAGACAGAGACAGAGACAAAGAGACAAATAGAGGAGAGAGAGGAGAGAGAGAGAGAAGGAGAGGGAGAGAGGGAGAGAGAGGGAGGCAGAGAGAGAGAAAGAGAGAGAGAGAGAGAGAGAGAGAGAGAGAAAATATGACCCCTAACGACACAATTTGGTGTCTTAAGGGGTCCTATGGTATCGTTAGGGGTCATATGGTGTCTTAGGACACCATAGGACCCCTAACGACACAATTTGGTGTCTTAAGGGGTCCTATGGTATTGTTAGGGGTCATATGGTGTCTTAGGACACCATAGGACCCCTTAAGACACCAAATCATGTCGTTGGGGGTCATATGGTGTCTTAAGGGGTCATATGTCGTCCCATGAACCCTTATGACCTCTTAGGATGCCATATGACCCCTACACCATAGGACCCCTATGGACACCATATGACCCCTAACAATAACATAGGACCCCTTAAGACACCAAATCATGTCGTTAGGGGTCATATTGTGTCTTACAAGGTTGTAGGACACAATATGACCCCTAACAACATGATTTAGTGTGTTAAGGGGTCCTATGGTGTCATTAGGGGTCATATCATTTCCCATGAACCCTTATGATCTCTTAGGACACCATATGACCCCTAATGACACCATATTGGGTTGCTTTGGGTCATATTGTGTCCTAAGGGGTCATATGGTGTCCTAAGGGGTCATATGGTGTCCCAAGAAACCATATGACCCCTAACGACATGATAGGACACAATATGACCCCTAACGACATGATTTGGTGTCTTAAGGGGTCCTATGGTGTCGTTAGGGGTCATAGGGTGTCCATAGGGGTCATATGGTGTCCCATGAACCCTTATGACCTCTTAGGACACCATATGGCCCCTAATAACACCATATTGGGTCGCTTTGGGTCATATTGTAGGGAAAAGGGGTCATATAGTGCCCTAAGGGGTCCTATGGTGTCCCAAGACACCATATGACCCCTATGGATACTGTATGACCTCGAACAACACCATAGGACCCCTTAAGACACCAAATCATGTCATTAGGGGTCATATTGTGTCTTACAGGGTCGTAGGACACAATATGACCCCTAACGACCTGATTTGGTATCTTAAGGGGTCCTATGGTGTCGTTAGGGGTCATAGGATGTCCATAGGGGTCATATGGTGTCCCATGAACCCTTATGACTTCTTAAGACACCATATGACCCCTAATGACACCATATTGGCTTGCTTTGGGTCATATTGTTTCTTAAGGGGTCATATTATGTCCTAAGGGGTCCTATGGTGTCTTGGGACACCATATGACCCCTATGGACACCATATGACCCCTAAAGACACCATAGGACCCCTTAAGACACCAAATCATATCGTTAGGGGTCATATTGTGTCTTACGGGGTCGTAGGACACAATATGATCCCTTTTCCCTACAATATGACCCAAAGCGACCCAATATGGTCTCATTAGGGGTCATATGGTGTCCTAAGAGGTCATAAGGGTTCATGGGACACCATATGACCCCTATGGACACCCTATGACCCCTAACAACACCATAGGACCCCTTAAGACACCAAATCATGTCGTTAGGGGTCATATTATTTCCTACAACCCCGTAAGACACAATATGACCCCTAACGACATGATTTGGTGTCTTAAGGGTTCCTATGGTGTTTTTAGGGGTCCTATGGTGTCCATAGGGGTCATATGTGTTGGCATGTGGACACTCCAATGAGACATTGTGTGTGATTGAAGGTTTTGTCATTGATGGCAACCTTGCAATCCTATGGCACCGGCAAGACATCATACCAGCAAAGCATTACACAAGCAAGACAGTGCACCGGCATCAACAAGATCACTCTACACTGACACCAGCACCGACACAGAAGAAAAGATGCATACCGGCATAGAGGCCGATAGTATTTTTGATATGTAATATTTTTATTATTATTGTAGCCGACTTGGAAAATTGTAAAATGACTCTTGTATATAAAAGAGATCATTGTAGACATTTAAAAAAGGTAAGGAAGCAAGCATAAAGAAAATTATTAGGCAAACCTAATGTGCGAATTATAGGTCAAGGGTATATGTAAATAACAGAGTTAGAACCGGTACTGAATCTAGCATTGGAGATGCTATTGTAAAGTAGTACAGATCATTGGATTAGTATAATCCTCATTGTAAGTCAGTGTGATTTCTCATTGAGTAGTGAGCTCTAGGCAGTGGGCCTTCTTGCATGTGCAGGCCCCTATTGTAAGTAATATTCTCTTATTGGCCAGTAAGTGAATATTGTGGGTCACAAATCCCACCGAGGTTTTTCCCACACCGGGTTTTCTCGTTAAACATCTTGTGTTATGATGTTCTTTTCATGTGGATGTTTCTAATTCTATTTATTGCATTAATTCTTGCATACCGGTATACTGCTATCTTATGTTTTGCATCTTTTAACTTAAGAAATACTACTCATTGGTTAGATGTTGATTCACCCCCCCCCCTCTTAGTATCTATGGGAATCCTAACAATATATTGTCTTGGGACACCATAGGACCCCTTAGGACACAATATGACCCAAAGCGACCCAATATGGTGTCATTAGGGGTCATATGGTGTCCATAGGGGTCATATGGGGTCCAAAGGGGTCATATGACCCCTTAGGACACCATATGACCCCTAACTACATGGTTTGGTGTCTTAAGGGGTCCTATGGTGTCCCAAGACACCATATGACATCTCTCTCTCTCTCTCTCTCTCCCCCCCCCCCCCCTCTCTCTCTCTCTCTCTCTCTCTCTCTCTCTCTTTCTCCCTCTCTCCCTTTCCTTCTCTCTCTCTCTCTCTAAAATATGACTAATAAAATCCAATATTCGATTTAATTGGATATCGGATTTCTGCAATCTAGAAATTTACTAAATGAATGGCGGCAATGGGAATTTTTTGGGGGACCACAAATTTTTGTACTAAAATAGAATATCAGATAAAATCCGATATCCAATTTTTGTACAAAAAACCGAGAAAAAAAGGGTTTGTGGGCCATTTTGTAGATTCCAATGACCCACAGTATGCATATTCTATTTTATGTCAAGGATCATGGGTTTTCAGATAGCTAGAGACAAATTTGTGCTTTTGGGAGATTCTTAAAGTGAAAACTTACATTGTCAATCACAATGGAGCATGTGTGGAGGGAATGGGGAGTAGTAGTCGTCGGAAGTCTAAACGCAAAAGAAAACTTTCAAATGACCAAATTGAAGTGTATAGAGAAAGAGATAGAGAATGTCATAGGAGGAGAAGACAAGGTATGTTAAATATTGCTAATGTTACTTCAACTGAAGAGGAAATTGAATTTGAAAATGTGCCACAAGTTATTGAAAATGAAAATGTAGATTTTGAAAGTGAAAATATTGAAAATTTTGAAAATGTTGAAAGTGATAATGAAAATGCTCAACATGTGGAAAATTTTGACATAGGAGCTCAAAATGTGGAAAAATTTAACGTTGAAGGTGGAATTGCTCAAGCAAGTGAACCATATGTAACACCTAATTACTTTAGAAATGAAGACCCTCTCATGGATGAAAGACAAATTCCAAATCCAAGACCTTCAAGAACCCCAAAATGGTTATTTGAAATCGATGAGAACATTATTGCAAATCTTGAAGGCAAGAGGTCAACAAGAACTGTTCAGTTGTGGCCTACACAACTTTTCAACCAAAATTTTAGCAATAAGACATTGACCGAGCAATTCCAACTCTTTGTTCAATTGCTAAAGATGATAAAGATGAGACCCTTGCTAAACAAATTGAAGATTCGTATGAACAAGAAGATGGAGAGAAATTCTATTATTGCAAAAAATCTATTTGATGCTCTCAATTCTATTGGAAAGAATACCAAAGAAAGACATAAGAGAGCCGCTCAAAGAGTGATTACAACTTTCTTAGTAAGCCATCAATTGAAGAAGGCTCGTCAAATGAGACAAACTTGTGTTGATTTTAACATAATCCGTAAAACTTTGGATAGAGCACTTGCACGAAGACAAAGACTTGACGATCCACTTCAACAAGATACATGGGCATAAAAATAGACTTGCAAGATCTATTTTTATGCCCTAGAGATGATGGCTGCTATTTCTATAGAAATGATTGTTTGAATGAGAAGTTCTTAGAATGCGATGGGTTGTCAAAGTTTGTTTCATGTTTTCATGAGGGCAGTGAACACGAGTTTGGAAATAATTATGTTTAGAAAAAAAGATACAAGGTAGTGAAATATACTTTGAAGAGTGGAGGTGAAGGTTCTAGATGCAAGTTAGTCTCAAGAGTAGTGAGTATTGCTGATTTTATTTTGGATTTTAAGGAAAATATTTTCTACAAGTATGCAAGGCACACCCACAGGTCTCAGTGGTTGGATCAACAAATCAGGATGTGTAAGAACTCTTTCCTGATTGGCACTATTGTATCGGTGGTTGATTTTGTAGAGAACTATACATTGCAACCACAGAATGAGGTATAGTCTCAGTACTAGAATTAAGTCCAGATTACTATTTTTGTTCACATTACATATAGACATGCTCCTGATAGTATAGAAGAGGACAAGAAGATAATCAGGGAGTATCATTTTCATATGAGTTATGATAGATCACACTCCTCTGAGTATGTGCAATATTCTTTCGAGAATTGTTTTGAGTTCTTGCATGAGAAAGATATTACAATTGACTGACATATAATATGGTTAGATAACTATACGGGTCAATTCAAGAATGCCTGTATATTTTATTGGTTGAGTAGAATGCATGTGGAGATGCATAAACCTCATATTTGGTGTTTTTTTGAGGCAGGCATGGGAAGGGAGAGCATGATGGAGTAGGTGCATGTTTGAAGAGAGCTCTAGTTAAGGAGCAATTAAGGATTTTAGGTGCAAATTTCTTTGATGCGCGTTCTATTGTTGATTGGTGTAGTTCAGCATTATCACATGGAGGTACTCTTGATTCAATAGTGAGCAGATTCTTTTGGTTGGTTGAGGAGGGAATAGTGGGAGATAGATTGGATTGTTAAACAATTAAAGTTTCTTCAAAACTGCATTCATTTCTCAGCTCAGATGCAAGTACATGGACCATTTGGACATGAGCATTGGCTTGTTTTTGTCAGAGTTGTGTTTGGTGTGATTGGGATCCGTGCGAGTCAAGTGAATGGGTTGATACGTGGGTTCCCCACTATCTAACTCCTTTATCTCAAACAATATCCTTGTCGAACGATGACATAGAAAGTTCACTTGAGTATGATCGTCTATCAGATCTTGTACAGCCAGGGCATGTTTTTGTAGTTCTTCCACCACAAGGGAATGAAGAGAGATCATAATATTGGTTGGCACGATGTGTATAGGGAAAAAAAGCTAACAAAACTGGTGACAGATGATGACAGGTTCACATATCCTAGAGGTTCAGTTGTTGTTGTGGCAACTTGGTTGCAAACATACATGATTAGAAAGAATGGCATACCTACATTTGAAGTCTATGAGAGACACAAAACCATTATAATGTATTCACACCTTATTATAGCTACAAATGTCAAGTTGTTGAAGCATCAAGAAAAACCGAAGACCAAAGAGCTATGGACAGTGACTACTGTTGATCATGAAGCAATACTGGATACTCTTAAACAAAGAGATGACCCTTTAGGCACACTTGAGTAGTAGGTCTTTAATGGTACCTTATTTTTTTATCATGCATTTCATTTCAAACAATGATCATTAAACCTTAATGATCAAGTTTGTTACGTATATATTAAGGATGTGTTGAAAATGCAATTCTATTGATGAATGTTTTTTTTTGGCAACACAGTTTTTGCATGTAGATAGCGGGTACACGATATAATCGAAAGGGACATATTTTTGCAACGTGACTTACTATCATGCATTTGATGAGCTTTACAATTTTTGTTATTAGAGAACACTATCTGACAATTTTTGATGATATAATTATCGCAAAACCTTTATGCTCATGCAGGTCTTTATTGATGATATACAATAGTACATCACATTAAGATTTTTGATGATATACAGGTTCATGCTAGATCATTCAACATTGACAAGACCCTCTCTTGGTGATGGCACATATTCTTTTGTGCATTAATGAGATAAAATTTTGTGCATAAACATTAAGTCAAGTGAATGTATTGCTATTTAGAAATGACCATATCTACCATCGTCTTCAACCATGCAGAGAAATGCAGTGAGAAGGGCTTTAATCAACATGCATCTTTCTTCAAAGTTATTCTTGTATACTTTACAGAGAAACTAGTAAGTTTCATAATTATACAATCTTGTGCGTCTTAAAAATGTTTGAAATGATCTATTTATAATTTTCCAAACTAATTTGTATTAAGTGTTATAATTTGTTTCTTGTAGCACATTCATTCCGCATAAAAAGGTTACTTATTTTGGTCTTCATTTATATACAGGCATTGTTGTACGCAAGCTTTTCTCTTAGGACATGAGGATGCCTAATGCAGATGAAGTGCGCTGTTGTATTTGTATATGGATGTGAATTGATGTAACATTGTTATGATGATATACAATGTCCATGAGCAAATTATATGTATACAATACATGGGAATATTCATGATCATTATGTGTCTATAGTGTAATGCTTGGAAATATTGATGATATACAATGTCCATGAAAAAAAAAATCATTTTTGCATATCCCTTCATGGATGTCACATGCAAGTGTAATGGTAATTATGTGTATACAATACATGGAAATATTCATCATCATTATGTGTCTACAGTGTAATGCTTGTTTATATATAATTTTAGCGCTCAAGGGATGACGCCGGTAGGGTATGACCCTGAGTGTTCGATCGAGTGGGGGGGAAAAATAGGAGCATGCCTTGGGAAATAATGCCTAACTGGACATGTTGGAGCTGACGGTTTGTCATCGCGATGAGCAGAACGAGAAATCGGCCACACAACAACATTCGATTGAGTGAGACTAACGATTTTTTCGCCAACCAAAAAATTGCTACCCTAATAAAAATGTAGGGCAACTTGAAAAACTAAGATAGGCTTTTGTAGGGACCCCTCTCGTGGCTCCCTAGGTTCAAACAGATCATTTGCAGGTGCCACGAATTTCAAGTTAGGGCCCGTCAAAGTTTGACAATTTTGAGTACATAGGGCACTCAAGGGACGACGTCGATAGGGTATGACCCTGAGCGTTTGTTCGAGTGGGGGGGGAAAATAGGAGCATGCATAGGGTTATAATGCCTAATTGGACATGTCAGAGCTGATAGTTCATCATCGCGACGAGCAGAACGACAAATCAGCCATGCGACAACATTCCATTAAGTGAGATTGATGATTTTTTCGCCAACTGAAAAATTGCTGCCCTAATAAAACCATAGGGCAACTTGAAAAACTGAGATAGGCTTTTGTGGGGACCCCTCTCATGGCCTTGTAGGTTCAAATGGGTCATTCACAGGTGCCACGGATTTCAAGTTAGGATCCGTCAAAGTTTGAAAATTTTGAGCACTTAGGGCCCTCAAGGGACGATGCCGGTAGGGTATGACCCCAAGCATTCGATTGAGTGGGGGGGGAAAAATAGGAGCATGCATAGGGTAATAATGCCTAACTATACATGTTGGAGCCAACGGTTCATCATCGCGACAAGCAGAACGAGAAATCGACCACATGACAACATGCCATTGAGTGAGACTGACGATTTTTTTGCCAACCAAAATATTGCTGCCCTAATAAAACCGTAGGGAAACTTGAAAAACCAAGATAGGCTTTTGTAGGGACCCCTCTCATGGCCCCATAGGTTCAAATAGATCGTTCGTAGGTGCCATGAATTTTGAGTTAGGGCACGTCAAAGTTTGACAATTTTGAGCACTTAGGGTGCTCAAGGGACGATGTCGGTAGGGTATGACCCCGAGTGTTCGATCGAGTGGGGGGGGGAAAATAGGAGCATGCGTAGGGTAATAATGCCTAATTGGACATGTTGGAGCTGACGGTTCGTCATCGCGATGAGAAAAACAAGAAATTGGCCACGCGACAACATTCCATTGAATGAGACTGACGATTTTTTTGCCAACCAAAAAAATCCTGCCCTAATAAAACTGTAGGGCAACTTGAAAAACCAAGATAGGATTTTGTAGGGACCCCTCTCGTGGCCTTGTAGGTTCAAACGAATCATTCATAGGTTCAACGGATCCTGAGTTAGGGCCCGTCAAAGTTTGACAATTTTGAGCACTTAGGGTACTCAAGGGACAACGCCGGTAGGGTATGACCCATAGCGTTTGATCGAGTGGGGGTGAAAAATAGGAGCATGGATAGGGTATTGTTCATTAAATGAATTGTATTGTTCATGAATTGTATTGTTGATTAAATGAATTGTATTGTTCATTAAATGAATTGTATTGTATTGTTCATTAAATGAATTATATTGTTCATTATAAAAACAACACTTACGATGAAATGAAATGAATTGTATTGTTCATTAAATAGCCATTATTAACCATTGTTAATTATTGGAATGAAGATTAAAGATTTCCATGATAACACCACGCACAAATGAGAAACAATTTATATAATCGAATATCAACTTCTGTATATATAAAAATGTCAAATGATTACAAATGTATGTCCATACACAAATATGGCATAAACGCCAACTGAAACAAAATGTATGTCTAAATACGTGAATGTATGTCCATATACAAACTATACATGCCAACTAGACATGTAAGCATTCCAAAAATATCTATAACATCCTAAGTTGTTGATGGATCATCAAAATTGATCCTCTTCGCCACACTGCTTAGCTCTAAAGGATCCTACACAAGAAAAACAAACCATGATTAATATTAGTTATATTATATAATTCAAATTCGAAAACTTAACATAAAAATGAACTATAATTGAACTATTCATGTTTACCTCATCTCCACATTTTCTCTTCAGCTTTGCAAGACTCTTGATGTATGTCCTCGGTAGAGGAGGTATGTTTTGAATATTTTCATTAACAACCTACATATGTTCAGAAACATGACATTGATACAAGTTAGCATATAATTGTCACTGATAATAAAAAATTATATCTACTAATCAAAAAATAAAATAAACACACATCTAATCGAGGCATCTCTTCTTCTTCTTTAGGTATACTGGGTGTAGTCATCAAGGATGTGAAGCCAAGAATTCTTTGTATATATACACAACAAGTATATGAAACTATAAAACTATGTATAGACATGTATAATCACTATAAGTTATTTAAACTATTCATTCAATCATATTTGCATTCAATTACCTTTCCCTTGTCTCCAACTGCACTACCAGATCCTAAATCACACTGCCCCGCACTCGTGCTGCTTGTGCGCTACAAGAGTAAAATAAGATATACATGCAAGTTACTACATAATCTAATTAATACTAATATAAATGATGAGCATGTATGTACAATAAAATACAAACGACTAGGTGCAATAATATATGTATCGTCAAGCTATGAAGGCCAAATGAAATGGCCGACAAGGTGCCCTCTTGAATTTGTCTCAACTCATCCTCAGTCATCAACTGTTAAATAGACCATGTAAATAAAAATTATTACTTAATATTATCTAATTTATAAATATTTAATTAAAATATAACATGAACTATGAAAACACAAATCTTACCAATACATCATCAATGTATGATGATGGTGCCTCGTCGCCTCTAGCATGTGAGGACTCCCCAGAGTATCCTCCAGTCTGTGTAATAACATCTGGTTCATCATGCATCTCATGCACCTCATAATCTGCACTGTCCACAGGAGGATCAACGGGTTGTCCAACTGGACCCAAGCATACATGCCCACACATGACACAACTATGGGGCACGCATATGTGTGGAGTTGAGGATGACGTGTCATCGACACTGGATGCACCATTACCATCAAGAGTAGGCTGAGCTACTGACGCAACCTGAGAAACCAAAAGGGTACTCAAAGAGTGAATAGTCGATATGGTCCGTGAAGCTGCCTCACAAATGATATCAGGACACTGAACTGCGGGTGGGGGATCAACAGGAGGAGGGGGGACATATGGGCCCTGGACTACTCTGATTGCCCCAGGTATATTTTGTGGCATACCTAAACCTACACCCTGGAAAGTTTGGATGTCAAAGTAATTCACATGTTTGTGTAAAACAAACTCAACATACAATTTTTTTATGAAATAGAAGGGGATATCAAGATTGTTGTTGGATGGTTTGTCAAAAACCATCCACCAACAATCCCAAAAGTTTTTCACAATCCCATCATTTGTGCACCATTTGATAGAAAGTTTTGTTTTTTTGGGATCTACGGGCTGAACAGTACGGGGATTGACAAACAATGAGGCAATTTCGGCTTTTTATATCTCAAGATCCTTGATATCCTTATACGACAAGCCATCTACATATTTTTCCTTCATAGAATCTTGCCACAAAAGGGCGACATCGTGCTCCTTAGTCATGGTTTCCATACCTTTTATGATCGATGTGAGAGGATCAAACAATGGGTTTAGATGAGGGATCCTATGATATACTTTTGCAATCCCCCTCAATTCATTCAAATTTTGTGCAATCAAATCTTGAATTGAGGGGGGGTTTGGCAAATGAGGGTTTGGTTGTTGCAGTTGTGGTTGGTCAGTATTTTCATTGTTATCCCCCATCTTTAACCTAATTGAATGTAAACAATTAAATTTAGTTAACAAATTTAAACAATTAGGTATTTGATTTTAAAACACCTAGTTTTCATTAAAAAAACCATATTTTCAATGAAAAATAAAGTAAATATTAACAAAAAAATACAAAAAATGAATGAAAATGATTCAAAATGATAAAATTCTTACCTCTAAATCTATTTTTTAGCAATTTTTTTGTCAAAACACCGGATATCGGATGGAATGGATATCGGATTTTGATGAATTCACGCAGCCTATGAGTAAAAAATGACTCATAGGACTGTCACTGTCGAAATATAAAAGTCTTAGAAAATTGGATATCCGATTTGTATAGTTAAATTATTTTTAGATAACATATATAATATAATAATATATTATATAATACGTATTGTATTATATTAAATATATTATAATATATAATATAATATAATATAATATATTATTGTATTATATTATATATAATATAATACAATATTATATTGTATTATATATTATATAATATAATACAATATTATATTGTATTATATATTATATAATATAATACAATATTATATTGTATTATATATTATATAATATATTACAATATAATATTGTATTATACAATATATTATTATATTATATTATAATATAATATAATAATACATTATATAATATGTATTGTATTATATTATATATTATAGTATATAATATAATATAATATAATATAATATAATATTATATTATATAATGTATAATATAATATAATATTGTATTATAAAATATATTATTATATTATAATATATTATAATATAATAATATATTATATAATACGTATTATATAATATATATAATGTAATAATATATTATATAATATATAATATATAATATATTATTATATTATATAATACGTATTGTATTATATTATATATATAATATATAATATAATATAATATTATATTATATAATATATTATATAATATAATATAATATTATATTATATAATATATTATATATTATATAATATTTTACATATAATATATTTTTTAAATTAAAATTACAAATAAAAATTGGATATCCGATTTGCATAGGTAATTACCAGGCCAAGGTGTACTGACACCCAGGCCAAGCAAAAAGTCAACACAGATTTTCGTGTTTTTAGGCGAGTGAGGAAGGCTATTTTTTTCACATTGCCACTTTTTGGCCCCCCTTGATCCTGCATTAACCCAATGCCAACACTATTTAAATTAGATGATCTCATTTAATCTTATTTACGTCCATTGAGGTTATTGGTCTTTAATTTTTTCATTTCAAGAGGTATCATGAGTTCTTTTGTTCAGTCTTTTGTTTTGATTAAGGGGAAAAGAAGTATTGAGGGGACCCAAAACCCCTTACAACAAGTTTTGAAGGGATCCAAAACCCTCAGATTTTACAAGGATTCAAAGCCCAATTCAGATAGCTTCCAAAAAATACATGAAAGATAACAAGTAGCCCAAACTCAGCTTAGCAACAAAGAAATATCAACGAAACCTAGCTAAAAAGGAAGAAGGCCAAAGCCTTTCACAAGCACAAGGGTTTTAACTAGGCTCACTTAACCTTCAATAGATACTAAGGGTTTTTTAGGCACACATAATCTGAGCATTGAGGATGATCAAAGATATCAAAGTAACAACCACTAGATTCTTGTTGATAAGCATACAAACACAATCTGTGACCAAAGGGTTTTGAAAGGCACCCTGAACCTTCAGCTTGGGTTTTGAACTGATTCCCAAAACTGATAGCTTAGGGTTTTTCAAGGATCCCTCAACCATAAGAATGGGTTTTAACAAGGCTTCCATAACCTTAAACATAAGAGTGAGCAACACAGAGATCACCAAATTCTTCATGAACTCCACCTCTATAGGAGAAGAAGAATGAAGCTCGGCATACAAACTAGTCACATTATCCTTATGGTCAAGACATAGCTGACCATTAGTAATCTTACTAACTCCCTCAACTGTAAAGGTGGGTTTGACATGGATCCCACAACTTGCAACAATGGTTTTTTGAAAGGCTCCCATAAGCTTGGCCTTGAGAGAGAACATATCAAAGAACATAATGACCTCCAAGATCACCACCTCAATAGGTGAAAATGGAGAATAACCAAATACAAGGCCACCCTCTATTCCCAAGAAGCCCAAGAACAAGGTACCAGCAGTCTCCCACTAGCACCTCTCAACCTCCACTACAACACCCAACTCCACCTCAATAGGAGCAAGTTTAACTCTAGCACCATCCATCTCCACCTCAATAGGAGCAAGTTTAACTCCAGCACCATCCATCTCCACCTCAAAAGGAGATAGGACCACCTCAATAAGGAAAACCAAAGAAAACCAAGGCTGCAAGGAAAATGCCCTCCAAAAGATAAAACCTACATAAACACAACTAGACCAGAGATGGAAACCCCTCATCAAATCTTCAAAAAAGTCCAAATGACACATGGGGCTCCGTGTGAGACCACACATATCTTTCAAAAACAAGGAACTAGCCTTACCAACAATAGAGTCCCCATAAGATGCAATAAACCCCTCATCGAACCCCATGATAATAGCACTAAAGCTCAGACCTAGGGGGAGGCAAACAAAAATGTCTGCATCGGTCAAAACAGAGAGTGCCAGAACAAGCAAGAGGATGAAGGTGAGGTGCACCAAAAGAGACCATTCCACCCCCACCATTCTAGAGCCTTAAGAAAGGCCCCCAGAAAAATCACCAATGTGCCAAAAAAGATCAGATCAACATCAAACAAAGATTCACCATCACCAACTTTAGCAAGGTCAGTCTCTTCATCCCCATTCCAAACGACAAAAACTAGAACAACACGCACATAAAAACCTGGACAACCTCTCCTAGAAAATGCAAGATCACCAGTAGATAGAGCACACGAGGAGGAGAACCACAACCATGACCCAGAGAGAGGATCACAAAGGGGATTCGCCAGATCTCAAGAAAAGACACCGTTAGCATAAGCCCATGCACCACAACACACACTACTCCCTGCATGCACAACAACCAAAAAAACCGCAAACACCGACCATTCACTTTGCACTCACACCAAACCACATAGAGGTGGGAAGATTTGGGGAAAAACCATAATAGTCCACACCAAAGTCCGAACAACCACTCCATTTTTATCGTCTCCATCTACATCATCCTCCCCTCCTTCAACCTCCCCCGAAGCCCCTACTCCTGCCCTTGCACACGCACTTCTCATTTCAAATTTTTGGTCATATTTGTTCACTCTTTTGTTGTTATCTTAGAAAAGAATAATTATGGATCTTTGAAAAAGGACATCCTTACACATATTAGGTGGCTTGATCTTTTTCCTTATCTTTTTCTTCATCACTTCTAGAGATAGGTTTTCTTTTGTAGTACTCCTCAAAATAATCCATATATGTCTTCATAATATTGACCATATCAAGCATCTCTTTCGTCCTCCTATATTGATACTAACAATGACATCTCCTCTCTATGAAAACATATTGGATTTTGTGTAAAATACCTTAGGTTTGCAATATATTCACAATAACTTCTATAAACCACTTAATAGTTGTCACTTCATTTACAATCTTCTTATGAGTGACCTCAGTTTGGTGATTCATTTACAACCAGAACCTTCACACTACAAATATCAATATTTAAAATACCTATAAAGTAAACAAAATATTAATCTTATTATTTATACCATCAAATTTAGCAATCATCACATGGTCTAGTTTAATATGCATATTTTGTTTCTATCTTTCATACTCACAGACTAACTATAGGACTGGCTTATGTTAAGCATTAATTTGCATCATTTTTGAGATGTTAATACATGAAAAATAGAAGGTTTTTTCTATGGGTCTCATAATTCTATCAAAGAATCAGGCCTTGTTGGTTAGTCAACCTAAGGAAAGAAAGAGCTGGGACAATCTTACAAGAAATAGAAGAATTTGAAGAAAAAGCTACGTAAAGCAAGCACAAAATAAATCATTTTCAAAAGTTGATTCATCTAAGAAGGAGAAGTATACTTGATCATATTATAAGAGGATTAGACATGAAGAACATTGTTGTTATAAGAGAGATATTGATGAACTAAAACATATTCCTAAGAGGAACACCATTGATTTACCTTCTAGAATGTCCGAGTCAAACTCTTATTCTCATTCAAAATAGTCAGAATCTACTAAGGTAAAAGGTCATATAGGACTTTCTTTTGAAGGAGCTAAAAATAAAAGTAAATATTTTTGTGCTACTACAAGTTGTGAATCAAGTAGATGGATCCTAGGTTCTAGAGCTTCTCATCATATGGTTTAACTACATAGTTTAAATACTCTTCTTTTGAGCCTTGTGTTATGCTACCTATTTTTATGGGCAACAACACTTACATGGGCGTAATTGGGAACAAGGTTAAATTGATATTGGGGATGAAAAATTCAATGATATTTTGTGTGTGCCTCATTTTTCAAACCATCTTCTTTCCATGTATAAGATCACCAATAGTAGAACAAGGAAGAGTTTTGAATTCACACCTTGACCTAATTCAATTATCATTTGAGACTTGTAAAGTAGAGAGATAATTTATACTGGGATGGTTGATCATGCATCTCAATTATATACATTTTTAGAAATTACACCTGATGATGGTTATGATCCTTTGGTATTTGATCACACTCCTAGTGTGAATTTTTCTTTTGTGGAGAACTTTAGTTACTTGAACTTGGCTATTCTCACACCATATCTAGTTCTTGAACCTTGCATTCCTTCTCCTTCATCTATTATTTCTTCTAAGGAAACTTCAATTTCTACATTCATGGTTACTTGTGATCCAATGTAATAGGATATACAACATCTTCCAAATCAAATTCCTTGGAATGAATACTTGACAAACATTGTAGGTTTGTTTGTGGAGTCTCATATTTCAGACTTGGGAGACACTATTAATGACATTCATCTTGTCTTTGATAAATATTCTTTAGTTGTTATGGATAAGCATTTGGATCATCTTGTTCATATTTCAAATGATCATTCATCATAATTTGAGATAAGTGTGGGTAATATTGAGTAACATTTGGAGTAGGTATCTTTATCTTTATGGAGATACTTGAGTCTTTGGACCTTGTTCTTCATACATCTTTAGTAGGTTTTGAATTGTCATCTTCATCAATGTGACCTAGAACATCTGATTTGAGAGTGAAATCCGTTGGCATTGAAATGGAGACACGTGACCAGTTTTTAGAGACTTCATTCATTTATCTCTTTCTTCCTTCATATTCCTTTCAAGAATGGGAAGACATCTTTCATACACCTTTGGTTTTGTTTATTTCTAGGGAGAGGAATGTTGTTCAACTATCATAGTCCATCTTATACATCTAGTTTAGAGAATCAACCATTGGTACATTTGATTACTTAAAGGAAGGATACATAGTCCTTCCTATATTTTCTATTTTAGAGGGAATTTATTCCTCTCATAAGCTTCCTTCTTGTGTTGGGAAACTTGTTCTCTTTTATCTTTCAGGGATGATTTTTGTCCTACTATATTTTTCCCTTTACTCCAATAGTGAGAGAACTTTATGTACATGGGTACCTAACATGACTTGTAGTCAAGACCCATATTTGTGTCTTTTCACCGACCTAAGCTATGCTTAACTGAGGGTATTAGTGTAGGTTTTTATTACACACATTATTAATCTCACTTAGGTTATATTAGAATGGTTAGGATGGGGACACATGTGATAATCCTTCAATTACATGTGTTACTCACACCAACCTTTGGGTAGTTGAATGCCACACCCTCTTTTGGAATTATTTGCCACCTCCCATAACCATTTTCTTGTCTTCACCTAAGTTGGCAAAACCATGTATTTGGCATTTACCAAGTGGGTAAAACTCCCAACTATTTTGAGCTAATGAGAGTTTTTAATCCTCTTAGCTTTACATGCCCAAATTTTACTATATAAACAACCATCACCTCTCCCTATGCTATGGTCACTACCTCGGTTGATTATGAGTCTAATTCAATGCTAGGGGAGTGCTAAGTTTTGTTGATCTCTAGATTTAATCTTGCTTTCCTTCAGTTATTTTGATCTTGAGTAGATTCACAACTAAATCTAAAATATTATACCTTCATCAATCATAATTGAATTAATTCAAATTAAATATATGTTAGATCTATATATTGATTACTATATCTATGAATTTTAGATTTAATAGTTTTTTTTCATTAATCATAGAGTTGCATAGTGATGATTATGTGTATTCTAGTAGAAGTGCGGTGCCACTAAGGGTATCTTCTTCATTTGATATTTCATTTTCCATGCCATGATTAGGAAGAATAAAAGCCTATTATGTGGATCCCTAAAGCTTAGTTCCTTATTCACCTTATATTTTTATATATTTGCTGAAGTTATTTTCTTCTATTTTTCAGATTAATATAAAATTAGGCATCTATTTATTTTGTAAGATAATTAAGGGCTATGTATCATACATTTGGTTACTTATATTCATATTCAATTACTGTGACAAGATGAGCATGGTATAGTAGGTCACATAAATAGCTAGGTAGATTGACTAACTTTCTAGGTGATTTCTGATTGTGCATGTATCATCTATGAACACACCTAAGTACTACATGTGAAAGGGTGCATGAATGATTGATTTTGTGCTAACATCTTGCACGACATCTTAAATTCAAATGTTCATTATGAGCATTTTGACACTTATCACCTACGTAGGTTGTTGGAAATAGCTTAGAATTTCTCAAAATAATTTGACAACCCTTCTTTCCCTCCTAATTTCTCGTTTTAAATCTATCTTTTAACTTCTTACAACATGTCTTGAATTCTCTAAAATACTCTTTGATCCTCTCTTGCATTCTCTTAGCTTTCACAACTCTCTAGATCTGTCTAACATGAATATCTTCATATAGCTTCCTACAACACTCTCAAACTCTCACAATAGTCTCACACAGCTATCTTGGTTTCCTCAAGACTTTTTGGTAATGTCTCTCTTGTGTCTTTGACCATCTTGGGATTTATGAAATCCCTCATCTTTTAAATCATTTATTATTTATCTATCAATTTGTCTTTGATCTATCTATCTATTAGGTTATTATGGAGGTGGAAACACCAAAACACCAACTTGACTAAGACAAGTCCCCAAACAACCCCAAAAAAATTTCCTCTTCTTTTTGTGTGTAGGTTTCTTGGAGATATTCAGTCACATGGGGGTTTATTAATGTTTTATTTATTTCATTTATATTTATTTATTTTATATTTATTATCTAGTATTTTCTATTAAATTTTTGACTCATAGCTTTTGCAAGTTATCTAGAACACAGAGTTGGGTTTTGTCCATATTCTGAGTATTCTCTATCATAGTCTACACTATGACATGTGACATGGATGTCTATGTGCCACACTAGTATCCTTGGACGAGATGCTCATATTTAGACCAAAAACTCCCTATCATATCCATTTTTCATTTCTGCATTCAAAATCTTCATTTTCTTCAACTCTAATTAGATATCTTCACTACTTTAACTAGTTTGAGATATCTAAATGTATGTTGTGAAATTGTCTAGTTTCCCTTTTGTAGAGTCAAATTTCCTCCATTTCATGTTAATCTCTCTCTTATATTTCTAACCATGTAATGCTTTCAAATTTTGAGTATGCTAAGGTTTTCATCTTTAATTTATTTTCTATCAAAAACCAACATGTGTTATTTTTTACTTTACTTTTCAACTATTCATCAAAATTTCAAATAAATTATAACTAGAAACTACAGTTCATACTAGTCCATTCTAAACATAATACTAAAAAAATGATTAGTTTTGAAAAACAATTGGTGGGTCATTGTCAATTTTTTATTTTCTTAAGATGTGTCCACTTTGAAAATTATTTAAAAAACATTAAATACTTAGTAGAACAATTGGTCCATGCAATTTTTTCAACAAAGAGATTTTTTAAATGCTAAAAAGATTAACATTTTTGGGGGACCATGCTAGACGATATGTCATGTTATTTATTTTTAATTTTTTAAAGACCACTTTGTGTAGCATCCATTTTTAACAAATTAATATCTACCATTTTAAAAAACAAATTAGTAGTTTAGAAAGTAGATTCAGAGAACTTCAAATCTTATTTTCATTGTATATTTTCATTACAACTAGATCTTTAATTTCTCATCCAAAATTAGTCTCTCCCAATTTAAAAAACTTGTAGCCGCTTAAGACCCGTTTTTGGTTCACCATATTTGTGCACTTATCCATATGCTCTACAATTTCCATGGTGTGACCTATCTCATTAGACCCTTCCTAATATTCCTCTTTGTTAAGTATATTTATTTAAAGCTTTTGGTTCACTTTTCCTTATATGTTGAGGGTCCTTTGATACACTTCTATATTATAAGAATTTTCAACATACTTAGTTTTTCTTTAATTGATACTCTCAATCCATTCATGTATCTCACCAATTTTTCCACTTCATCATGATGTCCTAAACAGATTTAATCTATAATATTCCTCAATATATTCATTTATAGTTAAATATTTTTGCTTCAAATTATATAATTATTTTAGCAACTACAATTTATAATTAATGGGAATGGACTTAGTTCTTGATTTCTTCACCATTCTATCACATTTTCCAACACTAGGTTTACCTTTTCTATTTCTTTCTAGTTGTATATCCTTCCACCATAAGGCAACATGACCTTTAAAATTAGTCTTATCAAATTTTACTCCATATAGATCATTAATAAATTCATACTCAAAGTGCTCTTATAAATAAATTATCAAATCTATCAATTATTTGAGATTTCGACTACTAATAAAGTTGGTAATATCTACTTTAGTTTTATGCCCCATAGTTGAGATAGCTTTAAATATTCTTTCTTCGTTGTCTCCATATTTATGTTCACTACCCAATAGGGTTGGCTTCTTGTTCTTCATCACTTTTATCACTTTTAGAGTCAGTGTTTCTTCTATAGCAATATTCAAAATCATGCATCTAGATCTTCATAATATTGAACGCATCAAGAATCTCTCTTCCATCCTCCCAATTATATATTAATAATTCCATGTCCTCTCTATGGAAACATGTTAGATTTGGTTTAAAATACCTTTGGTTGTCAATATATCCACAATCACTTCTATAAACCATCTCATAGTTGGTGTTGCATTTACAATCTTCTTATGGGTTGCCTTAATTTCTGATTCATTTATAACCAACACCTTCCTACTAGCGATACAATATTTAATTCATACCGAGTAAATAAAATATTAATCCTTTCATTTATACTCTAGCTTTAGCAAATTATGTGTAGTATACTTCTTAGCCATCTTCCCACCTTATCAAAATTATTCTATAATAACCACATAGATCAACCTTGTGGTAATACCATCTAATTTAATCATGGTCAAAGGGTCCATTTAAGGACTATTCAAGTATAAACCAAATAAATAAACTCACAACTTGATAGAAAAAATAGTAATATTTTTTTATTACAGACACAAAAACATTATAATTTTCTACAATAGGATTTCAACAAGTTAGGGCTCAATCATTTGATTATACTATACATAGATTACATGTATAAAAAGGCATTTAAATATAATGCCATGCTCGAACTTATTTTTGAACTTTCTGAATGCCACTTTCTAATGACCAAGTAAAGAGTCTACATACATTAACTAGCTCATAAGAGTGATCTCCATAGGCCCCAAGGTGGCATAAAGCTCAATGGCTCATGAACAATATAAGTGCATCTTCAAGGATAAATTTGATAAGGATGGATTAGTGGATATTATTTTGGCTCATACCATAGAACCTCTAAGGCCCAAGATTCCTTGTAACATGTTCCTAGGTTATCACATGCTTTGAGAAGTTGGTACAAAACTTAAAAAATAAAAGACAATCAATATGATATTCTATTATCCCCTATCTAGGATCATAATTAATATATTCCTTTGAGGTGATCAAAGTATTATAATATATGGATATGTCATAGAAGGATTCATGTTGAACATATGTCTCCAATCGCGAGGTGGAATATACACTTACATTGAAATGTAGTGGAATATTTCATGTCTGGCTAATGAGTGGAAAGTAAGTGAAGCCTTAAAAATTAAAATTAAAATTAATTATAACTAATGCAAGATTCATCTTACACCCTTAGATTCCATTTCACTAATTTTGCATGGTATTTGAAGAAAATTATAGTCCTAAATCCATCTCCATCTAGTTCAAGGACCATTTTAGCTTACTTGTGGCTTTTTAAAATTCCATAAACAAAATACAAGCCTTTCATTTTAACCAAGGTTGAGGTGAAGGGAAATGTGTGAGCACTTATTCCTTTATATGGTTCTTACTATAAGGTACATATGTATAGATGCAACTCTTGAAGAAATGTTTCCAACTTGGGAAACCAATAGTGGATAAACTATTCGACATAGAAAAAACTATAATATTATATTTTTGGACAGCAATAATGTCAATTGCATTAGTTTGTCTCATTAAATAAAATAATTTTTCTAGGTAACATTATGAAAATCTTAGTTTTGTTTGGCGGGTAAGTGCACAAAGATGGTGGTCAAAAAGGGGGGTATAAGTGGACACTTTTTTTCTGAAATCAGGTGAACCTGAACTTGGAGGCAAAATTTGAAAGTCATCCACTCAAGATATGAAGATAATCAAAGAACAAATATTGTAGTATCCTGAATTTCGTTTCCAAACTACTAAACATTTTCAAAATTGGATAAGATTAAGGGGGTCAAATCCTTCGCACATGAAAAACTGACCTTGATTTTTTCTGAAAAACATAACATAGTGTCTGACGTGGGCATCAAAAAAGTCATAGTTAGATTTAGTATTTTGACAAATCCTTTAGTAGGAAGATAGTTAAGAGTGAGCACTAGAAGATGTGTATTGTTTTGTAATTTTTTCTCGAGTATTTTTTTTTTTATGATTTTTCCAATCGAGCACATCCTGAAAATTAGGTATCTATTCGTGCACGAATCATAAGTTGCACTAAACAAATTGAAAATACAATATTTTTTTTAAAAATTGTAAAGAATCAAGTGCACTACAATAATATATAAAGTTTTTTAAATTTGGATAAGTATATCAAAAGTTATTCAAAAAATGGTGCACCTATGTCTATGAGAACTATGGAGACACTGGTAAAAGAAATTATATGGTTAGAAAGCTCAAAAGATGGGTGAAAATATGGTGGAAATTTTAGAAATAACCACTTGATGAAATGTAAACCTGATGATGACAAAGTTGATAAACCAAGTTGATAAAATAAAACATGTCAAAAATGAGAGAAATGGAGGGAAATCAAACTTCCAAACCATAGCTTTGTCATCGAGGCCTATTTCCAAGCCTAAACAGTCAAAAGCGCGTATGGGGTACTTATGGTTTAAAAAGTGCATACAGGGTACTTATAGTGTAAGCAGCACGTACGCACTTGTTTCCCTATAAACAACGCGTACACGCTATTGTATAATATGATATTCTATATATAACATGTTTATATACATATAATATATGTATATACATATAACATATGTAATATATAATGTGTATAATATGATATATATATATATATTAAACATATATATACACATGTAAGTGTATTGTCTCCCCCTCTCAAATGCATACAAGGTGCCTCTCTCTCTCTCTCTCTCTCTCTCTCTCTCTCTCTCTCTCTCTACCCCATCCCTCTTTCTCTTCTTCTCTCCCTTCCTCCCTCCATACCCCACTGCAACTGTGTTTGCACTTCTATAGAAGTAAATGAATTTATTTCTTGTCTGTAGCTTCCTCTTTGATTTTTATCATGTATGCTCTCCTAAGAAAATTGACTGATAGATTTGTGTGTGTATATTGAATAGGAGGAATAGGGTTTGAAATTGAACCATAGGTGTATTACCATGAAAAACAAGGAAACCTGTAGCAATATTCTTCTCGAATGTGTTTTTTAAGAGCAGAGTAGATGTGGAAAATAGTGTCAACAAAGAAACATGATGAGTCAGAGTACCTGCAATATGTTTTTCAGAAGGAAACAACAAGTAGGAAGAGAAAGAGGGAGAGTAACAAAGATGATGTCATGTAGAATCATAGTGGTGGGTATGCGAGAGTTCCCATGTTGTTACACAATGCCTATCACCTAAAGAAATTAAAGTTTGTTGTATGCGTGGTAGTGGTAGTATATGATGATCATCACTTGTCAAACAACTTGGAATGATACATTCCCATTAAAGAAATCAAGTGTGTAATTCCTATAGTCACAATCGAGATCAATCTTATAACCTTACAAATTTAATAACATCATATGTTTTAGAACTTAGGCAGCACTCTTAGGGTTAGATAAAGCTCTTACTCTTGCTTTTTATCGAAGCCTCATTGTTTGTTCACTTGGAGTCTAGAATACTGATGGATTTGTGTGTGTATATTGAATAGGAGGAATAGGGTTTGAAATTTAGCCGCAGGTGTATTATTGTGACAAACAAGGAAACCTGTAGCAATATTCTTCTCGAATGTGTTTTTAATGAGCAGAGCAGATGTGGAAAATAGTGTCAACAAAGAAACATGATGAGTCAGAGTACTTGCAATATGCTTTGCAGAAGGAAGCAACAGGTAGGAAGAGAAAGAGGGAGAGTAACACAGATGATGTCCTGTAGAATGATAGTGGTGGGTATGCGAGAGTTCTCATGTTGTTACACAACGCCTGTCACCTAAAGAAATTAAAGTTTGTTGTATGCATGGCAGTGGTAGTATATGATGATCATCACTTGTCAAACAACTTGGAACGGTACATACCCATGAAAGAAATCAAGTGTGTAATTCCTATAGTCACAATCGATATCAGTCTTATAACCTTGCAAATTTAATAGCATCGTATGTTTTATAACTTAGGCAGTACTCTTAGGGTTAGGTCAAGCTCTTACACTTGCTTTTTAGCAAAGCCTCGTTGCTTGTTCGCTTGGAGTCTCGTTGTATGATGTTCTATTCATAACTTTAAATTTAATATATCATTTTATTATCCCACCATATGACCCCTTAGGTGTCATTAGAGGTCATATTGTTTCCTAAGAGGTCATATGGTGTCCTATGACCCCTTAAGACCCCTCCTCTTTCTCTCCCCCATACTCTCCCCCCCCTCTCTCTCTCTCTCTCTCTCTCTCTCTCTCTCTCTCTCTCTCTCTCTCTCTCTCTCTCTCTCTCCCTCTCCCTCTCCCCCCTCTCCCTCCTTCCCTCTCTCCCTCTCTCTCTCCCTCTCCCTCCTTCCATCTCTCCCTCTCCCTTCCTCCATACCCCTTCTTCTCTCCCACCCCCCGTCTTCTCTCTCTCTCTCTCACTCCCTATATCTCTCTCCCTCTCTCTACCTTCCCTCCCCCCTCTTCTCTCCCTCTCTCCCTCCCTCTACCTCTCCCTTCCCCCCCTCTTCTCTCCCTCTCTCCCTCTCTCTCCCTCTCCCTCCTTCCCTCTCTCCCTCTCCCTTCCTCCATACCCCTTCTTCTCTCCCAACCCCCCTCTTCTCTCTCTCTCTCTCTCCCTTCCTCCACACCCCTCTCTCCCTCTCTCTCTCTCTCTCTCTCTCTCTCTCTCTCTCTCTCTCTCTCTCTCTCTCTCTCTCCTCCCTATCCCTCCCCCTCTCTCTCTCTCTCCCCTCTCCTCTCCCTCCCTCCCCCTACTCTCCCTCTCCCTTCCTCCATACCCCCTCTTCTCTCCCATCCTCCCCCCTCTTCTCTCCCTCTCCCTCCTTCCCCCCCCCCTCTCTCTCTCTCTCTCTCTCTCTCTCTCTCTCTCTCTCCCTCCCTCCCCCTCCCTCCCTCCCCCTACTCTCCCTCTCCCTTCCTCCCCCTACTCTCCCTCTCCCTTCCTCCATACCCATTCTTCTCTCCCTCCCTCCCCCTACTCTCCCTCTCTCTCTCTCCCTCCCTCCCTTTTCATTCACATCTTTTCTACTACCAATAGTGCCCTACCATAATTTTTTTAAGGTAAAGGAGCACGTATGTGGTACTTATTACTCATAAGCACATACAGGGTACTATTCCCATCATTCGTTACCATGTGATAACATTTTTTAGGCTTAGTAGCGTGTACGCGCTACTAATCAGTCCAGAATGGGAAAAAAGAATACCGTTGGGCTTGTCAACATTTTATGGTCTAATAGCACGTACGCGGATATTAATGTAGCGTGTATGCAATTTATAGACATAAGTTTAGTTGCCCAAGAGCCTCAACGGCCTCAAAAGAAGTTTTTGAGGTCATTGAAGGCCCCACTGGAACTGTGTCTGCACTTCTATCACTGTTATATACATAAAAGTAAGTGATTTTTTTGTTTTTGAATGATTTCAAATGATTGAATTGTGATTGTTTAATAGTTTGATTCCAAAAAATAGTGATAAGATGCATATTTATGGTTATTTGTTTGTTTATGAACTTTTCTTTACATATATATGTAATATGATTCTATTTAGGACAACCGATATCGACCATGGGAAAGAACAAGCAAGGAACGATGAAACAACGAGAGGCTCAAAAGGAAAGACAAAGGCAGCGTATGAAGAAATTGCATGACATAAGAACAATAGGAGAAGAAGGTATGTCATCCTCAACATCTCAATTCGATTTACCAAATGAATATAATGCACCTAATGCAATTGAAGAAGAAACATTTGATAATTTACTGTTTGAACCTAATGCAATTGAAGAAGATACCGCATTGAATAATCAATTAAATGATGAAAATATTGCACCTTTTCTACTTGATGAATTAAATGTACATAATGCACCAATTTTAACACCTCCTAAAATCATTCGTAGGAAACCAAACTATCTAATTGACATTGATGAGAATATATTGAACCTAATGCCCAATAAAATGAATGAATGAACTTGTAGGAGAATGATTAAAAGAATATGGCAAAACTATTTTCAAAACTTAAATAAAACAACAAGATGTCAATTAAATGTTCAAATGATTAAAAATTTGAATTTTAGAGAGAAAATGAAAATTCTAGGCCTAAGATCATCTGAAAGTAATAGTGAAAGAACTATTGTCAGAAATCTATTTGATGCATATCAATCTATTGGTTCAAAATCACGTAGTAAAGATTCTAATGCTACTCGATGTGTCATTACATCAACCATAATGAGAAAGAAAATAAAAAAAGATCATTTTATAAGAAAAACAAGTAAGTCATTAAACATTAGTAGAACAACATTAAGTAAAGCATTCAAGAGCTGGGAACAAATAGAGGAACCTAACAATAGTTCTCTTTAGGCATTCTCGGGTAGACTACCATGCAAAGACAAGGTTGTTGTTGATGCACTAAAACATTAATTGAAATTTTTTTGTATGACAACACAAGAGTATCGCCCAACCAAAAAGATGTTGTTAGAAGGTGAATTGGGTCTACAAATCGTGAGCCACATGCCAAACACTATTTGGATATGACTCAAACTAAGTTTTATGAAAGATTCCTCCAAAAGTTATCTCAAATAAGAATTTCTCAAAGATTTTTTCAAATGGCAAAACCTTTTTATATTAAGATTAATCATGTATGCACCACGTGTTGTTGTAGGATGCATATTGAATTTTCCATGCATTATGATATTTTTCATCATATTTGTTCTACTTTACACACTAACGTTGTTTTGCAGGAATGTAATATACAAGCACCTCCTAAGTTGGTAAGAGAATTTATTTCAAGTGTGCCTATGTAATAGACATGATGGTTGTATTTATTATAAGATGCCTTGTTTGGAAGGTTTTTGTGCTATATGTGATGGTTTGTAACATTTACCAAGATGCGTACATTTGGATAGCACACATGAAATTGGTATGAAACTAGTTTCTTTCAGAAAAAACAAGACAATCACACATGGAGTTAAAGATGGAAAAGATTTGAAGTGATGTGAGCTAGTGAAAAATGATATATGTGTAGCTCAATTTATGAAAATGTTTCAAGAGAAACTAGTTTATGATTACATAATGCATACACATAGAGCTTGATGGTTAGATGAGCAATTCAAGTTATGTAAGGACACATTTCCTCTTGGCACCATTGTCTCTATAGTTGATTTCGCTGAAAATTATACACTACAACCTCAAAATGAAGTGCAATCCATGTATTATCACTCTACACAAGTTTCTATTTTTGTACACATAGCATTCATGCATGCAGATGATAGCACAAAGGAGGATAGAAAGGTTGCAAGAGAGTATCAATTCTACATAAGTGATGATCATACTCATCATCCAAGTTTGTACAAGGATGCTTTAAAGTTTTCTATGATAGTTTAAGGGAACGGAACATATGATACAATCGACACTTAATATGGTTAGATAATTGCAGCATACAATTCAAGAATGCAAGGATGTTTTATTGGTTGACAAGGATGCATATGAAAAGCGGTGTACAACATTTTTGGAATTTCAGTGAGGCTAGACATGGTAAGGGAGAGCACGATAGTGCAGGAGCATGTGTGAAAAGAGCCCTAGCTAGGGAAGAATTGAAGTATGAAGGTGGTGCTGAATTGGTAGATGTAGAAACAATTGTGCGATGGTGTAAGTCTACAATGGGTCGAAGTAATCTAGGTTCGTCAATGGTTCATAGATATTTTTGGTTGATCATTGAATCTAACATTGAAAACTATCTAGATTGTTGTAAAGTTGCAAGATCGAGTGACATGCACTCATTTATGAGTTCAAATTCAAGTTCACTGGTAATTTATACGAGACAGATGGTATGTTTTTACATTTCATGCATGTATTGTTTGTGGGAAGAATGTGAATCACAAGGGTGGGTTGACAAATGGTCTTGTAGACCATTGGTTCCCATTGATTCATATCAAATTCCCAAAGCACTACAATTGAAGCAGATGGAGACATTAGTGGATTTTGACCATGTATCCAACCTAGTGGATTCAGGTGACTTTTTGAGTTAATTGTTTTGCAAGTATTCTTTTTGGTTCATTTTGTTGTTCATCATACTTTCTTTTTGGTATTAATTAACACTTTATAAAATGTAGGTCATGTGTATGCAGTTATTGCAGAAGAGAGCAATGAAGAAGGAACAAATTACTATTTGTGTCGTTGTGTTGAGCCAAAAATAAAATTGACAACCACAATCATTGATGGAGAGGGTACTAAGTACCCAATAGGGTCTGTTGTCGTGATAGGAACATGGCTTCAGAGATACCCTATCAAGAATTCTAATGTTTGGTTGTTTGAGGACTTTGAAACACACAGACATATTCTTCATTTCTCTAACCTTGTTGTTGAAACAAATATTCATTTGATTAAGTATCGTGGTAGACCTCATAACAAGATTTTATGGAAAGTTTGTGAATCTAACCACGAGGCAATACTTGACACAATACGGGTTAGAGCCAATCCTGAAGGCTCACTTGATTGATTCTACAGTTCAGAGTAGAATGATTTTGAGAATTTTGTATAAATCATCGATGAATTGTTCTATATTCGCTTTTTGTATATATAAATGCCTATGAGCTGATTTTTACATGTTTAGGGGCATAATTTTGTATATTTAAATGGCAATGAGCTGATTTGTACATATGTACATGCCAAATTTTGCATATTAAAATGGTAATGAGCTGAATCGCACATATTGTAATGCCAAATTTTGTATAAAATCCCATGAGATGATTTGTATATTAAAATGACGATAAGTTGAATTGCACATATTGTAATGCCAAATTTTGTATAATTTGACAATATTTAGAGGCAAATTTCTGAATAATATGTGACAATGTTTTATGACTATTTTGTGTGTGAATGTTTTCTGACTATGTTTTGAGTATATTTGATGTGTCCCTGGTCAATCATGAGCATTCTTGATTCTTGTATAATCATGGAGAATTATTTGAGTCATTATTGGGTCATAGCGGTGATAGATTAAGATGATAGGGGCATGCCTAGTGTAAACCTGCCCACCCAGATGCGCTCAAATGTCAATTTGTGCACACGACGAACCGAATCAATTCTAGCCAATCTTGCAACTTTGCATTGCATGCAACTAACAATTTTTGCAGCAAGCGAAAAAATGCTACCAATTGAAAATGGCTCTGACTCATCCAAAACTGAGATAGGTCATTGTAGAGGAGCTTCATGCGACCCCATGGGTTCAAATGGATTGACCATATGTGTCCTATATTTGAAGAAACAGTCTGTCAAATTTTGACAATTTTTTGGACTCGAGACACTTAAGAGATTGCATTGGTATGGTATGACTCTCAACGTTCCAATGCTTTGGGATGCACAATAGGGACATGCCTAGCATAAACCTGCCCACTCAGATGCACTCGCGATGTCGGTTTGTGCACATAATGAAATGAATCAATTCTAGCTAATCTTGCAACTTTGCATTGCATGCAACTGACGGTTTTTGCAGCAGGAAAAAAATGCTACCAATTGAAAATGGTTCCGACTCATCCAAAACTGAGATAGGCCATTATAGAGGAGCCTCACGCGACCCCATGGGTTCAAACGGATCGACCATATGTGTCCTAGATTTGAAGAAACAGTCTGTCAAATTTTGACAATTTTTTGGACTCAGGGCACTTGAGAGATCGCACTAGTATGGTATGATTTTACGTTCTAGCACTTTGGGATGCATGACAGGGGCATGCCTAGCATAAACCTACCCACCTAGATGCACTCACAATGTTGGTTTGTGCACACGATGAACCGAATCAATTCTATCCAATCTCGCAACTTTGCATTGCATGCAACTGATGGTTTTTGGAGCAGGCAAAAAAATGCTAATAATAGCTCTGAGTTGTTGAAAACTGAGACACGCCATTGTAGAGGAGCCTCACACGACCCCAGAGGATCAAATGGATCAACCATATGTGTCGTGGATTTGAAGAAACAGTCCGTCAAGTTTTGACAATTTTTTGGACTCAGGGCAATTGAGAGATCACACCGGTACGGTATGATTCTCGACATTCTGGTGCTTGGGGATGCATGATAGGGGCATGCTTAGAATAAACCTACCCACCTAGACGCGCTCGCGATGTCAGTTTGTGCATATGATGAACAAAATTTGACCATTGCGAGTGTGAGGGTGCTCTCGCACCAAACACATTGTTGTTTATATTCATATTGTTGATTTTTGTTGTTTACATTCATATTGTTGATTACATATGTAAATACTCATTTAAATTTATAAAAGGGCAGCCACCAAATATAGCGAATACACAATAATGAACTGAATACAAGGAGTTTTGCAGGGGTAATTCAACATTTTAGAAATTTTATCAAATCATATTCCATGATTGCAATGTTTATATCATATATTTTTGTTGTTTATATTCATATTGTTGATTACATATGAAAATATTCATTTAAATTTATAAAAGGACAACCACAAAATATAACGAATACAAAATAGTGAACTCATTACACATTTATTGGATCGAATATCGATATTTATATATATATATATAAAAGGCATGTCTGCCAAGTCAATACAAGTATTACAAAAATGTGGCATATGCCATGTCCAAATCGATATACAATAAAAATGTAGAATATATCTACATGTATTGGTCATTCTATGACCAAAACTAACACTATATGATCCTAAACTTGAGGTGGATCATATAAATCAAGCCTCTTCGATGCAGTATGCGGCTCTATAGATGGTTGCAAAACCACAATTCAAAAGCCAAGTTAGAATTCTTTTGTAGAAAATAGTTCACAATTAACAACATAACTATGCAGTTAACTTTAATTCCTTTGTAATTGAAATGTAGATTACCTCATCGGCTGATCGAGGAGCTAATGTCTTCACTCTCCTCTCCTTGTCACTCTTAGGAGTTTTCTTGAAGACATACTTAAATGGATCCACGTTGTGGCCATACTGGGAAGGGGTCTATTGTAGATTAAATGTACAATTAATACAATGTACTAACATAAATATATCAAAAACACTTAAAAGCTATAACATTGAGAACAATGGCGTACCTGTGCCTGAGATGCTTCTCCAATGGACTGAGGATGGCTCACCATCGATGTCGAAACTGTCGCTATTACCTATACAAAAAATGTTCAAAGATTAAATACAATTAATATAATGATAAGCATTGAAGGTTAAAAACAATTAATTTTACATATCAAACAAAAGTGTACCGGATCCTAAGATGCTTCTCCAGTGCAAGGAGGAGGGTTTGCCATTGATGAAATAGGTATGGATATTTCCTGTAGCAAAAAATTATAAGATTATAATATATCACAAGTTCACATGTATACGTGCATATAATCATGAAATTGAAAAAATAAAGGGGTATGTGCAGGATCATGGTGTGCCAAAACAGGCCCTTAAGTGGCAATGAAATTTTAGAAAATCAGAGTTATGCAACTTGACATGAAAATTTGAATAAGTTGTGAACATTATTTTTAAAATATGTAAGAAGAGAATATATAGAAAATTGAATTTAGTTTCTAAGCTACTAGTTGTTTTTTGGAAAAAAAAAATCCTATTTGATGAAAATTTCAAATTTCAATGCAGTGGTACTAAAATTTCAGGAACAAAATAAGAAGTAGATGTACGTCTGACCACCCTAATCACAATCAAATCATAATATTTTTTTATAATATTTATAATATAAGTATTAGACTCATGTCTGGATGTGACACATATTTTTTTTAAATTTTTTATAAAGTAAATAATTATTTATGAATTTTTTACTACACAATTTGACCCCTAACAACACAATTTGGTGTCTTAAGGGGTCCTATGGTGTCATAAGGGGTCGTAGGACACAATATGACCCAAAGCGATCTAGTATGGTATCATTAGGGGTCATATGGTGTCCTAAGAGGTCACAAGGATTCATGGGACACCATATGACCCCTTAGGACATCATATGACCCCTAACAACATAATTTGGTGTCTTAAGGGGTCATATGGTGTCGTTAGGGGTCATATGGTGTTCACAGGGGTCATATGGTGTCTTGAGACACCATAGGACCCCTTAAGACACCAAATTGTGTTGTTAGGGGCCATATGCTGTCCTAAGGGGTTATATGGTGTCCCATGAACCCTTACGACCTATTAGGAGACCATATGACCCCTAATGACACCATATTGGGTCGCTTTGTGTCATATTGTGTTCTAAGGGGTCATACTGTGTTTTACAACCCCTTAAGACACCATATGACCCCTAATGACATGATTTTGTGTCTTAAGGGGTCCTATGGTGTCGTTAGGGGTCATATGGTGTCCATAGGGGTCATATGGTGTCTTGGGACACAATATGACCCCTAATGACACCATATTGGGTCACTTTGGGTCATATTGTGTCCTAAGGGGTCATAAGACACAATATGACCCCTTAGGACACAATATGACCCAAAGCGACCCAATATGGTGTCAATAGGGGTCATATGGTGTCCCAAGACACCATATGACCCCTATGGACACCATATGATCCCTAACGACACCATAGGACCCCTTAAGACACCAAATCGTGTTGTTAGGGGTCATATTGTGTCCTAAGGAGTCGTAGGACACAATATGAGCCCTTAGGACACAATATGACCCAAAGCAACCCAATATGGTGTCATTTGGGATCATATGGTGTCCTTAGAGGTAATAAGGGTCCATGGGACACCATATGACCCCTTAGGACACCGTATGACCCCTAACGACACAATTTGGTGTCTTAAGGGGTCCTATGGTGTCCCAAGGCACTATATGACCCCTATTGTGTCCTACGACCCCTTAGGATACCATATGACCCCTAACGACATGATTTGGTATCTTAAGGGGTCCTATGGTGTCATTAGGGATCATATGGTGTCCATAGGGGTCATATGGTGTCCATAGGGGTCGTATGGTGTCTTGGGACATCATATGACCCCTAATGACACCATATTGGGTCGCTTTGGGTCATATTATGTCCTAAGGGGTCATATTCTCTCTCTCTCTCTCTACCTCTCTCCCTCTCCCCTAATCTCTCTCTCCCCCCCCTCTCTCTCTCTCCCCCCTAATCTCCCTCTCCCCTAATCTCTCTCTCTCTCTCTCTCTCTCTCTCTCTCTCTCTCTCTCTCTCCTCTCTCTCGCTCTCTCTAAAATATGACATAAAATCCAATATCGGATTTCTGCCATTGCCATTAATGTGGTAGTTCAGTAAATAAAAGGCAACAACAGGAAAAATTTTGGGGACCACAAATTCATACATTAAAATCGGATATCGGATTTTTTTACCAAAAAAAAAGAAAAAAAAGCCTTGTGGGCCATTTTATGGATTCCAACAGCCCATAGTCTACATATTCTATTTTTTGTTGAGGATCATGGGTTTTCAAACAAGTAGAGACAATTTTTTGCTTTTGGGAGATTCTTAAAGTGAAAACTTACATTGTCAATCATGTAGGAGCATATGTGTGGAGGGAAACGGGGAGTAGTAGTCGTCGGAAGTCTAAATGCAAAAGAAAACTTTCAAATGACCAAATTGAAGTGTATAGTGAAAGAGATAGAGAATGTCATAGGAGAAGAAGACAAGGTATGTTAAATATTGCTAATGTTACTTCAAGTGAAGAGGAAATTGAATTTGAAAATGTGCCACAAGTTATTGAAAATGAAAATGTAGATTTTGAAACTAAAAATATTGAAAATTTTGAATATGTTGAAAGTGATAATGAAAATGCTCAACACGTGGAAAATTTTGACATAGGAGGTGAAAATGTGGAAAACTTTAACATTGAAGGTGGAATTGCTCAACCAAGTGAACCATATGTAACACCTAATTACTTTAGAAATAAAGAGCCTCTCATGGATGAAAGACAAATTCCAAATCCCCAAGAACCCCAAAATGGTTATTTGAAATCGATGAGAACATTATTGCAAAAAATTGTTGCCATGATAAAATTGTAGGGCAACTTGAAAAATCGAGATAGGCTTTTGTAGGGACCCCTCTCATGGCCCCGTAGGTTTAAATGGATTATTTGCAGGTGCCACGGATTCCAAGTTATGACCCATCAAAGTTTGATAATTTTGAGCACTTAGCGTGCTCAACGGACGATACCGGTAGGGTATGACCCCGAGCGTTTGACCAAGTTTGGGGTAGAGAATAGGAGTATGCATAGGGTAATAATGCCTAACTAGACATGTCAAAGCTGACAGTTCGTCATCGCGATGAGCTGAACAAGAAATTGGCCATGTGACAACGTTTGATTGAGTGAGACTGATGATTTTTTCGCCAACAGAAAAATTGTTGCCCTCATAAAACCGTAGGGAAACTTGAAAAACTGAGATAGGCTTTTGTAGGGACCCCTCTCGTGGCCCCATAGGTTCAAATGAATTATTTTCAAGTGCCATGGATTCTGAGTTAGGACCCATCAAAGTTTGATAATTTTGAGCACTTAGCATGCTCAAGGGACGATACCAATAGGGTATGACCCCGAGCATTCAACCAAGTAAAGGGGAAAAACAGGAGGAAGCATAGGGTAATAATGCCTAACTGGAAATGTTGGAACTAACAGTTCATCATCGTGATGAGCTAAACAAGAAATTAGCCACGTGACAACATTCGATTGAGTGAGACTGACGATTTTTTCGCCAACCAAAAAATTGCTACCCTAATAAAACCATAGGGCAACTTGAAAAACTGAGATAAGGTTTTGTAGGGAATCCTCTCATGGCCCCATAGTTTCAACCAGATTGTGCGGAGGTGCCATGGATTTTGAGTTAGGGCCCGTTAAAGTTTAACAATTTTGAGCACTTAGGGCACTCAAGGGACGAGGCCAGTAGGGTATGACCCCGAGTGTTCGATCAAGTGGGGGGGGTAATAGGAGAATGCGTAGGGTAATAATGCCTAACTGGACATGTCAGAGTCGACGATTCATCATCACGACAAGCTGAACATGAAATTGGCCATGTGACAACATTCGATTGAGTGAGACTGACTATTTTTTTGCCAACAGAAAAATTGCTGCCCTAATAAAACCGTAGGGAAACTTGGAAAACCGAGATAGAATTTTGTAGGGACTGCTCTTGTTGCCTTGTAGGTTGAAATGGATTATTTGTAGGTGCCACAGATTCTAAGTGAGGGCCCATCAAAGTTTGACAATTTTGAGCACTTGCTCAAGGGACGACGTCGGTAGGGTATGACCCCGAGCGTTTGACCGAGTGGGGGGGAAAATAGGAGCATGCATAGGGTAATAATGCCTAACTGGACATGTCTGAGCCAATGGTTCATCATCACAATGAGCTGAACGAGAAATTGGCCACATGACAACATTCGATTGAGTGAGACTGACGATTTTTTTGCCAACCGAAAAATTGCAGCCCTAATAAAACCGTAGGGAAAATTTAAAAACTGAGATAGGCTTTTGTAGGAAACCCTCTCATTGCCTCGTAGGTTCAAACAGATCATTCACAGGTGCCATGGATTCTGAGTTAGGGCCTGTCAAAGTTTGATAATTTTGAGCACTTAGGGCGCTCAAGGGACGACGTCAGTAGGGTATGACCCTGAGCGGTCGATCGAGTGGGAGGGGAAAATAGGAGCATGCATAGGGTAATAATGCCTAACTAGACATGTCGAAGCTGACGGTTCGTCATCACGACGAGCTAAATGAGAAATTGGCCACGCGACAACATTCGATTGAGTGAAACTGATGATTTTTTTGCCATCCGAAAAAATTGCTGGCCTAATAAAACCTTGAGAGTTTGACCGAGGTGGAGGGAAAAATAGGACCATGCATAGTGTAATAATGAATTGTATCAATTATTGTTCATTAAATGAATTGTTTTGTTCATCAATTGTATTATTCATTGAATGAATTGTATTGTATTGTTGATTAAATTAATTGTATTGTTCATAAATTGTATTGTTCATTATACAAACAACACTTACGATGAAATAAAATGAATTGTATTGTTCATTAAATAACCATTATTAACCATTGTTAATTATTGGAATGAAGATTAAAGATTTCCATGATAACACCACGCACAGATGAGCAACAATTTATATGATCGAATATCAACTTCTGTATATATAAAAATGTCAAATGTTTACAAATGCATGTCCATACACAAATATGGCATAAATGGCAACTCAAACAAAATGTATGTTTAAATACGTGAATGTATGTCCATATACAAAATATACATGCCAACTAGACATGTAAGCATCCCAAAATGATCTATAACATCCTAAGCTGCTGATGGATCATCAAAATCGATCCTCTTCGCCGCACTGCTCGACTTTGAAGGATCCTACACAAGAAAAACAAACCACGATTAATATTAGTTATATTATATAATTCACATTCGAAACGTTAACATAAAAATGAACTATAATTGAACTATTCATGTTTACTTCATCTCCACATTTTCTCTTCAGCTTTGCAGGACTCTTGATGTATGTCTTCGGTAGAGGAGGTATGTTTTGAATATTTTCATACACAACCTACATATGTTCAGAAACATGACATTGATGCAAGTTAGCATATAATTGTCACTGATAATAACAAATTATATCTACTAATCAAAAAATAAAATAAACACACATCTACTCGAGGCATCTCTTCTTCTTCTTCAGGTATACTAGGTGTAGTCATCAAGGATGTGAAGCCAAGAATTCTCTATGTATATACACAACAAGTATATGAAACTATAACTATAAATCTATGTCTAGACATGTATAATCACTATGATATTTAAACTATTCATTCAATCATATTTGCATTCAATTACCTTTCCCTTGTCTCCAACTGCACTACCAGATCCTAAATCACACTGCTCCGTATTCGTGCTGCTTGTGCCCTATAAGAGTAAAATAAGATATACATGCAAGTTACTACATAATCTAATTAATACCAGTATAAATGATGAGCATGTATGTACAATAAAATACAAATGACTAGGTGCAATAATATATGTACCGTCAAGCTATCGAGGCCAAACGAAATGGATGACAAGGTGCCCACCTGAATCTGTCTCAACTCCTCCTCATTCATCAACTATTAAATTGACCATGTAAATAAAAATTAGTACTTAATATTATCTAGATTATAAATATTTAATTAAAATATAACATGAACTGTGAAAATACAAATCTTACCACTACATCATCAATGTATGATGATGGTGCCTCCTTGCCTCTAGCATGTGAGGACTCCGTAGGGTATCCTCCAGTCTGTGTAATAATATCTGGTACATCATGTGTCTCATGCACCTCATAATCTGCACTGTCCATAGGAGGTTGAACAGGTTGTCCAACTAGACCCAAGCATACATGCCCACACATGACACAACTATGGGGCACGCATATGTGTGGAGTCGAGGATGACATGGCAATGCCACCAGATGTACCACTACTATCAAGAGTAGGCTGAGCTACTGACCCGACCTGAGAAACCAAAAGGCTACTCAAAGAGTGAATAGTCAATATGGTCCGTGAAGCTGCCTCACAAATGATATCAGGATGTTGCACTGCAAGTGGGGGATCAATAGGAAGAGGGGGGACATATGGGCCCTGGACTACTCTGACTGCCCCAGGTCTATTTTGGGGCATACCTAAACCTACACCCTAGAAAGTTTGGATGTCAAAGTAGTTCACATGTTTTTGTAAAACAAACTCAGCATACAATTTTTTTATGAAATAGAAGGAGATATCAAGATTGTTGTTGGGTGGTTTGTTGAAAACCATTCACTAATGATCCCAAAAAAATTTTACAATCCCATCATTTGTGCACCATTTAATAGAAAGTTTTATTTTTTTGGGATCTACGGGTTGACCAGTGCGGGGATTGACAAACAATGAGGCGATATCGACTTTGGATATCTCGAGACCTTTGATATCCTTACACGACAAGCCATCTGCATATTTTTCCCTCATAGAATCTCACCACAAAAAGGTGGCATTGTGCTCCTCAGTCATGGTTTCCATACTCTTTATGATTGACATGAGTGGATCAAACATTGGGTTTAGACGAGGGATCCTACGGTATACTTTTGCAATCCCCCTCAATTCATTCAAACTTTGTGCAATCAAATCCTGAATTGAGGGGGGGTTTGACAAATGAGGGTTTGGTTGTTGCAGTTGTGGTTGGTCAGTGTTTTCATTTTTATCCCCCATTTTTAACCTAATTGAATGTAAACAATTAAATCTAGTTAACAAATTTAAACAATTAGGTATTTGATTTAAAAAACCTAGTTTTCATGAAAAAAACCATATTTTCAATGAAAAATCAAATAAACATTAACAAAACATACAAAAAATGAATGAAAATGATTGAAAACGATAAAATTCTTACCTTTCAATCTATTTTTTAGCATTTTTTTGCCAAAACACCAGATATCAGATTTTGATAAAATCGCGCAGCCCGTGAGTTAAAAATGACTCACGGGCTATCACTGTCAAAATATATTTGTCTCAAAAAATCGAATATCTGATAAAATCAGATATCCAATTTTATCGGATATCATATTTTTATACTTCGATTTTTTTAAAATAACATATGTAATATAATAATATATTATATAATATATACGTATTGTATTATATTATAAAATATAATTATATATTATATATATTATAATATATAATATAATATAATACAATGTATTATTTAATACGTATTATATAATATATAATTCTATTATATTACATATTATAATATATATAATATAATATATAATAGAGTAATATATTATAAAATACATATTATATAATATATTATTATATTCTATAATATAATATATTATTCTATTATATAATACGTATTGTATTATATTATAAAATATAATTATATAATATATAATATATAATATAGTATAATATTGTATTATATTATATAATATAATATAATATAATACGTATTATATAATATATTATTATATTATAATATAGTATTATATAATATATTATTATATTATAATATAATATTATATAATATATATAATATTATAATATTATATATTATATTACGTATTATATAATATATTATATATTATACAATATGTAATATATAATATATTTTTTAAATTAAAATTACAAATAAAAATCGGATATCAGATTTGCATAGGTAATTACTAAGCCAAGGTGTACTAACACCTAGGCCAAGAAAAAAGTCAACACAGATTTTCGCATTTTTAGGTGAGTGAAGAAGGCAATTTTTTTCACATCGCCACTTTTTGGCCCCCTTGATCTTGCACTAACCCAAAGTAGAGATACATACCTCCGCCCTCTCTTGATCCGCAAGTCAAATCCACAAAGCTCAATGGCCGTTGTACATGTAAAATAGACAAAAAGCACTAATCAATCTACAAACTCCAACTAATACTTGATTTCAACATTTTCAAACAATTGTACAACTAAAAATATGTTCAATTACCTTCTTCCCACATTTTGGCATCTTCAAAGAATTCTTTTTCTTAGGACGAGCCCTAGACATGGAGGAGGTACCCTAAAAAAACAAAATTAACATAAGATATTAGTATAGATAATAAATTAAACATAATTTTAAAAATCTAAAAGGAAATGACTTGCATATTCCATCAAAACAATACATAAAAAGAGTTGTACAAATATGATACCATATAGTCTTGTAGGCCAAAATCAATCGCTGAGAGCATGATGTCATCAATTTGGGACATTTCGTCCCCTATCAACACTTACAAACCAGAAATTGGACCAAGCATTAAAGATAGTTAGTATATGTTGTATTTTTTTTAATTCAAAGTGTACTATTCTATTTTAATATGTTACAAAATTTATACCTCAGGGATCAAAGTTGCAGCTATAGTAACTAGGGGAGGTGTATGGGATACCGTTGCTGCATCCTGAAATGCATTTTATTTGTCTCAGTTTAAATCGATGTATAAATGAAAATTTATTTATGTAATTACAAATTTAAAGTGATTGATAAATAAAATGTTATGAATTCAAATCAACACACCTGTGTCTGTGGCTCATGGGCAAACACCATGTCCATCAACTCATCTGTCAGGGGAACATCCTCAACCGTGTGACCCTGACATCTACAACCGCAAATCGTGCACAAATAATATGAGGATCCATCTGCACCGGATGCATCATCTATCCCCGAGCAACTGACACACATATGCTAGATGGGCTCTTTGTTGCCCTCTAATGGCTCATCATCCAATACAATAGGGTGTGCTAATGACGTCCCATGCTGGATGATGACACTAGTCAATGTTGTGGCCGCCTGAAGAGTCTGTAGCTCCATCGACTCTTTCAGCTCTAATGGGACAGCTTGATGCACCTTGGGTTTGGGTGCTAGGGGTGGCGACTCTATGCAAGTAATTGCCTACGGGCTCTAGGTCTATCTTGGGCAGAGCCACCACCTCTACCATGAAACTCTCTCATGTCAAAATAGTTTGGCTCCACATTGAGCACAAACTCACAATATATTTCTCTGAAAAAATATAATGGCACCTCATAATTATTACAAGGTGGATCATCAAAGACCATCCACCACCTCTGTCAAAAAAGATTCTTCATCTGCACATTGGTACACCAATGTATGAGAAACCTCTTTGTATTAAGAGGTAATGACTAACCAGTTTTGGGATCAACAAAAAGGGCACATATTTGTTGTTTAGTAATATTTTGTTTTTCACTCCATCATATGATAGCCCATTGGCATAGAATTGACGACACTTATCCCTAAAGCTTCCCCATTTGGTAATTTCTGTGGAAACAACTATGACACCACTAGCTAATGTTTCTAGGCTAGTGGCAAGGGATTGATGATGGTCAAGTTCATAAGTTTTCAATTTAACAATCAGTCTATTGATTTTAGACGTATTTTGTCCTAACTGATTAATTAATTCTTCCTGTGTTTCGAGTGTGCGGTCAAAAGGAGCAATTGAGGGTTGTTCTTGTGTGTTTTTAGGGGGTGCATTTGGTTGTTCTTGTGGGTTTTCAGGAGGTAAAAATGAAAAAACCTAATCAAAATTAATGAAATTAAATTCAAAATGTAAAACAAATTGCATAAATCAGAAAGAAAGACAAAAATAAACAAAAACTAACCTTGATCCATAGCTTGGAGGACAAATCTAGCACCCCGTTCGCGGTTTAGGAGAGGAACTGGGAAAAAAACGAAGTTAAAAACGCGCTATTCACGGGTAAATGAGACCCGGTTTTTTTTTTAAAACTTTTTTTACTAGACACCGTGGACGTGGTTTTATTTGGATTATTAGTGTGTACGTGCTCATTTTCCTATGAGCAGCGCATACGTGCTCATTTTCCTATGAGCGGCGCATACGTGCTCATTTTCCTAATCATAGCGCATACACTCTCATTTTTCTAAAAGCAGTGCGTACACGCTATCTTCTCTAGGCTCGGGAAGAACAAACCTAAGCACGTACGCAAGAATTTCAAATTTTAAAACCGCGTATGTGGTGCTTGTTTTTTCATCCTTTTTTTTGGGTGGTGTCCACTTTTCTGACCACCATCTTTATGCACACGCCCCAGCATTGGTCTTATAGATGAAATTGCAAAATAATTTAAATGATTTTTCATAAGATGCTTTTGAGAAGGATCCCAATGTCAAGAATAATAGACATGAAATGAAGAAGGATTTAACTTGTAAATTTAAATTTAAAAGCCAAGGAAAGAGGCTTTGTGATTCTACACACATTTTATCTACACTTGTTTGCCTAATTATTTATTTTGCAACGTAGAAATAGTGTGGTCAATGAAAGTCTCAAGCATTTGTTACCAAATTATGCTTGATAGAAAATTCCTAGTTGCAATCTTCAACTCCATGTAGCTAAACATTCTAAGAAAAGAATTGGAGGAATCTGCAATCCTCTCCATTGACCGTAGCCACTGCCTCTGCCGATGCCTCCGCCACATTAAAATTGAAAAGATACCCAATGCAACGGCGAGAGCACCAACAATAATTGCGGTTCTGCGTTTCGGGGAGTACGGTGGATCAGTCTTCGGAACTGTAGAGGCAGCGACTCGAATAAAAACGTTTGAACTCCTTTTTGATGTAAAAGACTTACGCGTGTTTAACAAATCTCCAGACAAGATGTGGCAGAGTCCTGAAGACGGATTGAAAGTAAACGCTGTGCACGAGCAGTTGAGGAAGTAGGATTTCTGGCAATCTTTCCTTGTGGTTGCAGGGTACGAGGAAGCCGAATAAACATCAGGCGACGTGACACTCGGCTCGAGGAATCCGTCCGTGCTGCCATTTTTGGCATCACAATTTAAGGGACTCTGCCGAACACAGCCACTGGACCACGACTCCCGCGAATCCCAGGCTCGATTGTCTGTTGGGGTGAAACCTTCCACGCAACTACAGAATTGAATATTGTTGGGCTCGCAGCGTCCGTAACCACCACACAGACCATATACGGCACATTGATCTCTTGGTTGAGACCACAACATGATCCACTTAGCGTCATCAAGCAGTGCATATAGTTGTATCACTGCTGACTTAACTAGGACGTAATGTGAGAGCGCATTCTTGATACCCAGTAATGTATATGTGACATACAAATCAGAGTTGGTATTTTCAACGTTGATATTGTATAAGGCTTTGTTTGTCATTTCTGGAATTTGACTGAAAACATTGTCACCCCAAGCACATGGAAAATTCAAAAAAACTTAGTGTTTTTTCCAAGCACATGGAAAACTCGTTTTTGTGTTCCGTGGGAAAGTTTTTGGAGAAACGTTTCTCGGAAGACAAGTTCAGTCAAGTCAATTTTAAAGTACGCTCATAAGTCAGTCGTCTAGTAATAATAAACAGTCAAAGGCATCCGTGGAAAGTGAAGAGCGAGAATAGCGGGCATGGTAAAGTCATGGAGAAGAGCAACCACGAGTTAAAATATAGAGACTTTTGGCGTGGGCATTACGGGAGGATTCATAGTACAGTATATTAATAAGTGTGAGTGTATTTCTCATAATTTATTTTTTTTAAATAGAACATTTGTCATTATTGTTTTGATATAAAAATATTAATAAATAATGTAAAATTATAAATTATAATTTATGTGATTTGTACAAAAATAAATTAAAATTATCTCAAAAAAATATCTTGTAAACTATAATTGAAATGCTAGACCTTATATTAATATACATGTTTAATATTTTGTGAATAAGTTCTTCTTACATGGAATTACCTTATCTCTATTTTTCAACATTTTCATTGCTACTACAAGTTTGGCCCATCATCAACATGCTATTCAAGATAATTTTTCTTCTAGAAAATTTTGTGACTTGAATTCATGAGCAAATTGACTCTTCATAAAAAATTTGGTACCACCTTAAGGTTTTCATTGTTGATGGTCATCAATTCCTCATCCTCATTGATTAACAGTAAACTATCAAAAGTTGGGTCAAAGTTAAACCACACCATTAGAAGTGATTTCTTATCTTGTGGTCTAAGGATTAACACTAGGAATAAGTATTAGGATAATTGATGTATGCTATCTTCTACATAAAACAAAGTGAGTTCTACTATAACTTTTAATTTTTTTCTAAATCCTTGGCAAGGTCTTATAGTCAAGGGTAAAATAGAGTCTATTAAGAATATGGTATATGCAATTCCTTATTAGTTAGAATCCCAAAAATGAATTGCCAATCTTAAGATCTATATCTAGATACAAGAAATTTGAGAGAGGATTGCTCATTAAGTTTAAAGACTTGATTGCAGTAAGACAATTTATTAAAAGTACAACATATATATATATATATATATATATATATATATATATATATATATATATATATATATATATATACATATATATCTATATATGTATATGTATATATATATGTATATGTATATATATATGTATATATATACATATATATATATCACTTATGTTGTCAATGTCACTTCGGTTTGGTTGCTTGTCCATGAGAGTATAGCATTGAATCTACAAGATTTGAGCTTGCATCTTCGCTTCCAACATTAGCACTACTTATGCCTCTGTTGATACTACCACCACATTAAAATTGAAAAGATACCCAAAGCAATAATAACAATTGAAAAATTTAAATAAAATAGAGAAAAATTGCTACAGAGCAATAAACACATAGGAATTGATGCTCAACAGCCAATAAAAATTTATATTCATTCAAATTAACATTACAAACTTCTTGATCACCAGATCAAGGATCAACTAACCAAGAGATCAGAGACCAAAAAACATCACAATTCTAACTCAATAAATAGGGGTCTTTGACACATTGAATGCCAGCATGCATATTCATGCACAACTATAGTTATCATTTTTATGCAAATGATATTTTTAGAAAAATATAACTTTAACTATAGTTCTTCCCATGTAAGTGGGAGAAATTAATATTAGCTCGCATGCATTTATTCATGTGAAGTGTTGAAACTATTATACCAATAATATCCCCCTTAATTTCAACAACTTATTGATTCATTACAAAAAATAAAAATAAAAATAAAATTATATCTTCATTTGACTTCAACAAGATCAACTTAACATTACCAACCATTTTGGGTTACACGTGGCTAAAAGGGGAGGATTTAGAAAGGTTTGACTAGAATCTAACTCACTTAACATTACCAACTATTTGAATGGGCATATTGATCCTAGCTGGACTATTGCCAACTTGATCAAAGACTGCTAGGACATGATTAAAGAGTTGGATGAATTCAAAATCTCTCACATATTTTGGCAAGGCAATAAAGCAACAGATATATTAGCCAATATGGCAGTGGGCTATGCGGTAGCAAAATGGTGGAGTAATTGGGACTCTTTCCCAAAAAACTTGTGTGGCCTGGCATATGATGATACCATCCACTTGCGGTAATTTATGAAGAACAATCATGATTTGATTAAGTTGTTGGGGAAATGATTTCCTCTCGATTTCCCTATTCGAAGATCTAGAAACTTCCCTTGTGCCTAAATTTTTTGTATCTTTGTGTGGCCCCCGTCCTACTCTTGTTTGGAGACTTTTCTTGTGTGGTACATTTCTTGCTTTTGTTTGGTGATCTAGACCATTATGGGTGGGGACAAGAATAGGAAAGAACAACCCACCTTTGATAAATGGAAGAAAAATAAGGAGGTGTGGTAGGAAATTGTTGATGGGGGAATGGTTCCGTTCTTGGAAAGACTCCATGGCCCTTCTCCTCTACTCATGGAAACATTTGTCAATGGGTGGAAGAAAGAGATTTTGAGGGCTTATGGTCCTGATTACTAGGTGGATGAAACCCTAGTGGCTACGGTTTGGCTATGAATGGCAGAAGGTTTTACAGAGACAAAAAAACTAGGGAGGAAGAAATAGCAAATATTTTTGATAAAGGTAAGGAGCATTTAAGAGTTAACAAAATGGCGAATGGTGACTACAATAGAAAGGACTTAATGTCTCCCTGGGCCGATATGGCCGACTTCATCATGAGGTACATTACGCTTGATGGCATATACACCAACATCTTTTCTTATCATTTTACCATTTTGAATCACTTTAGGCATGGAAAAGTTATTTCGATTCCTTTCTATCTGGTTTCTTCATTGGAGAATAGTCTTGAAAAACATGCTGAGAATCCAAATAATCTGGTCCTTCATGAAGGGTTTATTGTGCTCATTATGGAGTATGCCAAAGCCGATGAAGTTGTGCCCTCTCTCTCTGAGAAAGGCCAAATCTCTATTACTGATTTTCATGATGTCTCTGATATGGATATGGAGATGGAGGATAGTGGGAGTGCCAAACCCCTTGTTGACCCAGATTACAAGCCGGTTGAAGAGGGTGAGATGTTGGTCACTCCTGGAACCCATAGCGGCAAGAACCCCCCTAGATGGGCTACAAGTAAGTACAAATCGACTAGCAAGATGGTCTCTCAAACTAAGCCATATTCCAAAAAGAAGAAGTTGGCTGCTAAAGACTTTCGACCAGGAAATCAAATTGGACATTCCTCTTCATGTCCTAAAGGAGAAGCAAGGGACTCTGCCTAAAGATGTGGATAGTGGTTTACAAAAGAAAAATACACTAATGAACCTGGTGATGAAAGTGACTAGAAGCCAGGAGAATCGCTGGAAGTGGGTGGGGAAGGAGATTGATACCCTCAAAGAGGGGATTAAGGAGATAATTGATATCTTCACTAATTTGCCTGAGCCAAACAAAATGGAGAAGCTCATGATCATGACCCAGAAGCTTTCCCATGATGTGGAGGCTATGAAATGCAATCATGAGCAAAGAATTGAGAAGGCTAAGCAGTCTATGGAGGAGATAAAGAATAACCTTAAGAATCTAGTCGACACAAGCAGGGAGGCCATGAGAAATAGTATGGAGGGGCTGGAAAACATAAATGCCATGGTGGCAAAGTACAGATCCAACCCTATTGACAGTTACTATCCTGGTAGAAATAATAGAAAGAAAGATATGGGTGGTGAAGACTCTGATGTGGGTGGCAACAAAACTATGGGTCCTAGTTCCAGGACTAGAAGCAGAAGCAGAAATAAGGGTACCTCCAGGTTCATTATGGAGGACTTGGAGGAAATCAACAAGGCTACCATCCAGAAGAACGAGGAGATGGTGCACTCACTTAACTGAGTGCTTGTTTGTGCTTTGTTTTGTTTTTTGTTGTTTCTTTTCACTTTTGATCTCGATCTGGGGTGTTCCCCTATTTTGCTGTTGGTTTCTGTTTGGTTGGCTGATAGCCAGTTTTTGTAAAACTCTTGGTTTTGGGTCCTTGTAAAACCTATTTATCTTTATCAAAAACAAGCTCAACTCCTACTATGGTGTATGATGTGGTGATTTCCTTTTGGATTGGAAACACATGGATTCTAATTCCTTCAAGCCTTTTTTGTGACTTAATCAAACTTTCTCACACAATTGTATACACATAACAATAAACACATAGAAATTTATGATCAATAGATAAGAAAATTTTATATTCATTCAAATTGAGATTACAATCATCTTGATCACGAGATCAAAGATCATCTAACCAAGAGATCAAAGACCAGTAAGCATTACAATTCTACCTCAGTAAATAGAGGTCTTTGACACATTGAATGTCAACTAAAAGTATAAAAACACATATTTATATTCATGCACAACTACAATTATCTTTTTTCCCATACAAATAGGAGAACTTAATATTCCATCTCTACATTTAGAACACTTATTTTTATCTTCATACAAGACTGGACAAGCAATTCTCCTCATACATCTATTCATGTGAAGTGTTGAAAATTAATATACCAACAAAGACCACCAAAAATAATTGTGGAACTATGCATCTAGAGGAGGACGAAGTGTAGAACCAGCTACTCAAATAAAAACATTTGAATTTCTTTTGTATTATTTTTTATTCATGTTTAGCAAATCTCCTTACCAGATTTGGCACATCCATGAAGGCAATTTGAAAGAAAACACAATGCGTGAGAAGTTGAGGAGGTAGGCTTTCTGGCAATCTATCTTTTTGGTTGCAGGGTATGACAAATCAGAATCAACATCAAGCAATGTGATGCTCCGCTCTAGGATCCGTTTGTGCACCACAATTTAACGGGCTTTGCTAAACACAACCAGTAGACCACGACTCTCTAGAATCCCAGGCACAATTATTTATGGGGTGAATCTTTCCAGCGAGCTACAAAATTAAATATTATTGAATTCGTAGCTTTCATAAGTTCCACATAGACCATACACGACGCATTGATCTCTTACTATCATCAAGTAAAGATTATTGCTAGATTTCTCCAGACTTAACTAGGGCGAAATGTGAAAGCACATTATTGATAAAAATGTTAGGATTTACAAATGAATCAGAAGAGCGGAAATAACAGAATAATGAATTCACAACAAAGATAAATAAGACACAAATTTATTGTGGTACGACAAACTACCTACATCCATACTTAAAGTAGGGGAATCTATTTTATTGATGACCAATTTGGTTTGTTCATACATAGATGCAAGCAGCTCCAGAAATACACATAACAAAATAATATTCTAGCAACTCTTAAAGGGCTTACATACAGAAGTTGAAGAGCCAAGAGTTTTTGGCGGTAAAGGGAAGGATTCAGTTGGACTTCACTTCCAACAATCTCCCACTCAGTCCTTCTATCATATATTGGAATGGCCGAGAGAAGCTCAACATAAATTGAACTTCTCCCACTTAACAACTTTAGTGAGCACATCAGTTGGATTCTTTTTGGTATGAATTTTATCTACATGAAACTTGCCTTCTTCGACCATATGACGAACATAATGACTGCAAACATCAACTGTACACAAAACTTGGTGGCAAAAGATAAAACTACTATTATCTGATGTTTAGTCATAAAGATAAAACTACTATTATCACAAAACAAAGCAAAATCTGATTGCTTCAAACCCAACTCATTGAACAAGAGTTGCAACCATACCATCTCCTTTGCTCCCTCGGAAAGAGCTATGTATTCAACCTTCACAATTGATTGAGCAACTGTATGTTGAAATTTAGAAACCCAACTAATCGCTTCCCTAGCAAATGGGAAAGCCTAACTTGAAGTAGACTTTCTTTGTCTAAATCTCCAGCAAAATCAGAATCAGTAAACCCTTGCAAAATTGCCTTGCCCTTCCCAAACCATAAGAAAAAATCTGAAGTACCCTTGAGATACCACAAAATATACTTGATCACCTCCCAATGTGATTTGCCTGGATTAGCCAAAAATCTGCTCACCACTCCCACGACATGAGCAATATTTGCACGAGTAGACACCATAGTGTACATAAGACTTCCAACTACAAATTTGTATGGAATTTTGTCCATAAACTCCTTATCTTGTTTTGTTTTTGGACACAATTGAGAAGACAATTGAAAATGAGAGGCTAAGGGTATGCAAATAGATTTAGCATCCGCCATACCAATTATGTCGAATACTTTTTTAATGTAGTCTTGTTGAGATAGTTTGAGTTCTCTCTTTTTCCTATCTCGAAAAATAGTCATCCCAAAAATTTTCTTTGTTGCCCCTAAATCTTTCATGGAAAATTCATTAACTAAGTGAGTTTTAAGATCACTAACAATCTTCATGCTTATGCGGGGGGTTTTCTTAAGCCCATACAAACTCCATTTGAATATGCAATAGAGATGTTCCTGACCCTTTTTAATAAATCCTTTAGGTTGATGCATAAACAATTCCTCATCAAGATCACCATGGAGAAATGTCATCTTCACATCCAGCTATTCAAGCTCAAGATCCCAGGCTGCAACCAATCCTAATACTGCTTATATGGTAGTCATTTTGACTACTAGTGAGAAAATTTCTTTAAAATCAAGGTCTTGCTGCTGAGTATATCCCTTGACAACTAGTTTTGCTTGAAATATTTTGCGACCACCAACTTCATCTTTCAATTTATAAACCTACTTATTTCATAATGCCTTTTTGTTAGGTGGAAGTGGCACCAAATCCCATGTCTGATTTTGCAATAGTGCATCCATTTCTTCGTAGATTGCAGTGTGCCAGTTATCACAATCTGCAATTTTACAAGCTTCTTTGTATGTTGCAGGCTCTATTTGATAAAAAATTAACAAAGTAGGCTCTTACAGATGCACAATACAGATGCACAATTTGTTCTCAATGCATATGCTACAACAACTTACTGTAGCTCTTACATGACCAAAGCTGATAACTCAATGACAACAAGATTTGCTAAGATATGTGTAGACCACAAGCAACATAACATCGACGCCATTAACATGATAACCAAGCTTGGCAATGCATTGCTTAACTTACAACAGATGTCTGCACAATAAGCTGCACATATCGTTCTTTCCCTTCCTCTAAACTATAGTTCATGCAAATGCAAATTCATAGACACTTCTCCTACTGATAGCCTCACATTTGTTCTCAAAACTTCAAAGTTTTTAAGCAATGAACCTGATGAATCACAAAATATTGCTTGCAAAACCTTGATTGACCATTATATAGAATGCCCTGAAACATTAGCCAATATATGTCTGGCAAAATTTGTCGGCAGAATATACAATAGCAAAAGCAAAGATCACACAATGAACTAGACCACAAATTATCAGATTTATAAGATACAATAAGCATATTGATAGTGAAAACTATTACAGAGAAAACATTTTATTATATGTTCCTTTTCTGGGTTGATGAAAATTCATTGAAAAAAGGCTTCACAACATGGCAACATGCTTTCGCCAACTATGAGAAAATAATACATGTTGACGCCCTCCTTAATGGCACAAATAGTTAGTTTAAGATCAATCAACACAAAACACACAAGACGTTAGCGTTAGTCAATCAAAAACCAAACACATGAAGGCATTCCAAAAGAGACACTAAAAACATGCTAATGAATCTAACTAAAGAAGTAAGACAATGAGATATCTCCAACTATCTCTCAACATGATATTAGTTCTTTCTCCCTTGTTCCTCTCCTCTCCAAGTTCCAAAATAGTGTAGCTCTCAGCAGCTTTTTGCACTATGGATGCTTATGGAGGATTGAGATTGTAGTATAGCTCCAAACATGAAATGAAAAGCTATTTTTAATGCTAAAATGATTGATTTTACCAAAAAGACAAGATTTAGTTATGCTATGCTAAAATGCTCTCTAAAATGTCTATAGTCTAAATGCTTACAAGTTTTTCAGGATCTGGATTATGAAGGAATGGGCTCTATTTATAGGAAAAATGGAGCAATGGATGGTTGAGATTGAGCAATCTCAACAAGGGTCAGGATTGAATGATTTCAAATCCATGTGAGGGCTTTCAACCCAATCCCAGGATGACAAGTGTCAATGTGAGATAGGTTGAGAGGTGAGGGAATAAGCATTAAATGCCTGATATGACCTTGGGATTTTGAGTCAAGGTTGGTTGAATGAATAAACTCTTTATTCAAAGAATAAAGCTTTTATCCAATGGATAAATTCTTGTGCAAATGTGAAATGGATGAATATGGTCAAAACAATAAATGTTTGGGGAGACAAGATTGAAATAACCATAAATGGTTATGTAAGAGCCATTAGTGGTCTTGGAAGACTTTGGGGGTTAATTTGTTGAACACACAAAGCATTAAATGCTTTTCAAAGACTTTGGAGTCTTTGAGAAGTGACTCCATTTTGCTTAGGAATGTGACAATAATTAGGGGATGGATAAGGCTAATTAGGAAGGGGTTAGAAGAATCTAGAAGGGGATTAGGTTTGCAGGTGGATTTGGTGGGTGAGGGAAAATAGGATTTTATTAAAATAAAAATTCATTTATTTCAATAAATGTGTGCAAGTTGCATTTGTAGGAAAATGCAAGTGGGGTGGTGATAATGATTTAAATAAATGTTTTATTTAATTTATTTAAAAGAGGAATAGGGGGATTTTAATTAAATAAATTGATTTTATTTATTTAATTGATTTGAATTGGATTTTAATGAATTAATTAAAATAAATTGGATAATTTAATTAATTAATAGAAGAATGTTTGGGGATGAATTAATTAAATATCAATTTAATTAATTGGTGGCTAGTGGATTTTTAATCAAATAAATACGAAATATTCATTTAATTAAAATGGACAGATTTATGTGACTACATTTGCCCCTCTTTGAGACGGTGCGGTTTATCGCGTCGTTTCAAAGAAAGAAAAATAGGTGTGAAGAAATGCCCCATAAAATGTAAATTTAATGGGTGGTATGCCCCCTCGAGAGATGGGCCGAGAAATTTCAAAAAAATCGGGCGATCTCTCGAAAAAGAATGAAAAATGGCAAGGTGATAGAAGAGAAGAAGTTAGGTATATTGGTGAAAAATAGAAGAAATCGGGGGAAACAGGGAGAAATGGGAGGCTCGGGAAGTTCACGGGGACCACGGCGATGAGCAGTGCGAAGTTACGGTGACAGCGGGGGGGTATAAATGGGGTGAAAGGGGTGAAAATAGGATCATTTGTGACCGCGACCAGTTGAAAACTTGAGCTCTGACAGTGACATTTGGAGGAGCAACGAGGAGCTACGATGCCATTTCCGATCACCGAGCACCGAGTTGAGTGAGTGTGACGATTCCAGCGCCCAGCCGACTATGGACCAGCGGTACGCAAATTCGAAAACTTTCTTTTCATGCATTTTTAATATGTTTTTAGCTGAGTCCAAGTCAAGTCGGAGCAAGAGCGCTAGAACTAGGTTTTTAGCGCTTTTGTTCCATGAATTAGCGCTATTGTGCCGCAATAGCGCTTTTGTAAGCTAGTTTGAGCGCTTGTGCTATTAATTAGCGCTTTTGTAGGCAAGTTTTAGCGCTTTGGACAAATTAGCGCTATGGTAGGGTCAATTGAGCGCTATTGATGGGTAATAGCGCTATTGTATAGCGTTTTTAGCGCTTTTGGTTTTTTTAGCGCTATTGCAGAGAGGTTTGAGCGCTATTGATGTTGTTGTAGTGCTATTGGATATAACTAGTGCTATTGTAGATAAAATAGCGCTTTTGCCTTAGGATAACGAGATGCCCCAGTTGCGGACAAAATAAATCTCCGGATGCCTAACGATTGATGGATGACGAGGTGAAATGGGAGTTGTTGGAATGAAGAGTTGTCACTTTCGGAAAAAGTGAGACAAGGTGATGACTTTAGATTTCCAACCATGGCTTGAAATTGGTCCGTATTCAAGTTTGCAGGGACTGATGCCTCTTGGAGTGCTTGATCCAAGATAGTTTTATGAGATGGTGACAGGCGTAATAGCTCTAAAATGGATATAAGCGCAGACATTTTGTCTAATTGTTCCACAAGATTGTACTGCTTTGGGATGGAGGTGGTGCCTTGTGGAGCTGCCTTGATGGTAACTTTGCCGCGACGCGTAACAACATTGCAATTTGAGGTGGGATTTTTGAAGGTGATAGTTGCAATTTGTTCACTGGCATCATACAGGTGATTGACAGTGTAATTATACGCAGCTTGCGTATAATCAGTGGTATCAGGACCTCGTCTGGACATGGAAGGACCCCTTTGATCTTGCGATGGAAGTGGATTTTTGAACATCTGATGATCATTATTGGTTGTTTTTGGGTCATGCCCTTCAATTTCAATTTCTCCTCGGTCAATAAGATCCTGAATGAGATCTTTCAATCGATGACAATTACTTGTCTTGTGTCCTCTTCCTTGATGGAATTCACAATGTTCAGTATCTCTCCACCATGCCGGTTTGACCTGAGGCTCATAATTTGATAACTTAGGTAGAGTGATCAAATTCTGAGAAATGAGTTGTCGCATCACTGTTTCAATGGGTTCCCCTAAGGGAGTGTATGTGCGTTTTTGTTTTTGTGGACGGGGTCTTGGTTCATCATGAGATGTGATGCAACCTTGATTAGGAAGAACATTTGTGTTATTTTGAGGTGGAGGATTTTGTCCTGCAAACCGAACCACAGGTTGTGCATTTTGGACAGTCCGAGCATCCACAACTCCATCGTTGACGATATTCTTATTCTTATTCCAGAAGTTCAGTTTATCACTATTGAAGCGCGGGCGAGGACCATCTTTGGGTTCATTAAAGATTTTGATGAGTCCTTTTTTGATGAGTGCCCTTTCACATTTTATACCTTTGGTGATCATATCGTTAAAAGAATCGGTGTCTTTGACATCCAGGTGAAATTCCATTTCTTCGTTTAAGTTGGAAATGAAAATTTCCACTAGTTCTCGTTCAGGTAACTGAAGAGAACGTCTGCTAGACATTTGGCGCCATCGTTGCAGGAATACTGAGAATAATTCACCTAGTTTTTGTTTGGTGTTGCATAGATCAGCCATGGTGATGTCACGTTCAATATTATAAGAGTAATGAGATAGGAACTTCTGGATGAGTTCCTCAAATGTTCTTATACCACCTGGTAGTCGGGAAAACCATGATGTGGTTGTTCCTCCCAAGCTTTGGGGAAAAAGGCGCATTAAGTATGTGTCTTCATATGCAACTTCGAGACAAGCGGAATGAAATTCTCGAACATGATCGCGGGGATCTCCCTTTCCTCTATATTTTTTGAATTTTGGTGTTTCGAACCCGCGTGGAAAGGGTGGCATATAAAGATTCCTATCAAACGGATAGGGGCAGATGTCATTAAGTGAGAATTGATTGGTCTTAACACCACTATGAAGTTGTTGGGCGAGATTCTCAACTTGTTGCCGCAACATCTCCATTTCATTAGGAGGAGGAGGTGGTGGGTTACCTCGAGGGATGTTATATCTGATGGGATCTCTACGCCTTTCCTCCTCATGGCGACTTTGTCTTTCTGATGCTTGTCTTAATTGGGCAAGATCAAAGTCTGAGGGGAGTTTGGCTCCTTCTTGAGCGAGTTTTAAGAAGTGAGCATCTGCGTTGCTCCTTAGTATTTCATCAAATAATCTGTTAAAATGAGGATTATGCTGAACCCTCTCGATTGTTGAAGGAGTGGGTGTACCTGGGTTTTCATCATTCCCATTTCCTCCAAGTGCTTCTTGAAATTCATTGAGGTTGTCCTCTTCTTCCTCAATTTCTATTTCTCGTTGCCTTGATCGTGATCGGGTTTGAGCCATTTTGTTTGCAAGTTTGTTTTTTGAAGTTGATTGAAGATGATGATGAGTGGTGATGAAATGAAAGACTGATTGGTTGGTGATTTGTGTTGTATGGGGATCTCTAGCACTTTAAGGTAGATGTAACCGAAATTCCTCCTTTGAATTGCTTGTTTGTTTTGATAAGATTTGATATGATAAGGTGCAGAGAAATCTGAGATGTGTTACAGATTTAACTACCTAGCAATGAGAGGATTCACTCATGAACTAGTTTTAACCTGCGTAGATGTGTCTCTTAGGATGAGCTTATCCTAGATGTAGAAACAATCTAAAAAGTGATGTGATGTGTTTGATTTCAAGCAATATCTAAAAAGAGAATTTGGGACAAGAACCTCTTAATGCTTTGAGAATTTTTGGGATGGATTGATGATGGAATAATGATGTATGAATGAGATAATGGATGTTTTTGTTTTCAACTTCAATCTTTCAATAAAAACTTTGTGTCACAAATGGAACAAACTCTTCTTCTCCCCTTTCAGGTGTTGGTGGCACTTCTCGAGCTGTGTTGTAGGTGATACAAATGTTTGGGAAGAAATTGGGATTAATCTTTCCTCCTTGATTTTTTGTGATAACTCAGAGCTCTATATTGCATAAAAGCTCTGCGGTTCAATGATTCAGAATCAAACTCGTTTGTTTTACCTTGAAGATAGAGACGCATGCGATGTAGAAAGACTCTATGTGAGACAAAGATTTGTCTATTGAGATAGAAGAATTTCCTCCTTTTGATCAAAGCCTTTGAGCTTAATGGTCTTCTTTTCAAGGTAATATTCTGATGACACTTCTTCTTTCGCAAGATGTGAAGAATGGTCGTAAATTTTGTCTCTTTGTTGTTTGCACTTTGTTTTTGGTATTTTTGGTTGTGTTGACAGATGTTGGATGAGTACTTTGTTTTTGAAAGCGATTTTCTGATTTTTCTTTGATAAGAAAACAAAGCAAGCACACAAACACAAAATTGTAGCCTCAAAGGCACAAATGAGTATGGGTCTAGATTAACCCAATCCTTGGACTTGTTTTTGACCCTTCCTTTAGATTTATTTTAAGGTGTAATTCCAAAGCCTGAAGTCGGCTCAATTTGCTCTAGGTCTATAAAATGAACACACTTCAAACACTTTTTATCCCTAAGGTCAAATGGCCAGTTGTGATAAATTTAGCCCACATCTTGATATTTCTTCGACTTTGGTACTACATACCTTGTGAATCCCGTCGTGGCAGGTAAGGATGTGATATACTAATTCTTGCACGAGTATAACAAATAGATGATCCCTATGATGGGGGAGTCACCACTTTTATCAAGCCACAAGTGACTTTTCAAAAAGCTATGTTTCTACTCAAGGAAATATGTATGGTGAGTATCTTGGGAGCAAAACCTTCTATGCTCTTGCACTAAATTATATCTCAAATATCCTCAATCAATAGAACGGGTGGGCTACTACTTAAAGATGTTTAGTCATGTTCGATGGCTTTGGACATAAGTTCATTCTGCAGTGACTCACTTAAGAGCCTTGTAACTGGTGGTGGGGCCCATTTGTCCTTTCGGCCAGTTACACTGTAGGAACAGCTATACCCAAGGCTACAGCTTTCGCTCTCACCTGATTTCTATAGCGGCTCGAAGGATTTACCGCTCGAGGTCGTTCCCAAGAGTATCGATCCCTTGGCAAGCCTCTCTTAAAAAGATAAAATTTGAGTGTTACTAACACTTTTCTCTTGCACCTAGGACCACGAGAGCCAAGGGAGAGGATAGTGTGTGTTAGAAGTAGGTCCACTCGACTGACTTTTGTGCACAAGCGTGCCAAACACAAAATTCACTTGTTCTTTTTAATCCAACATTTGCAAAGATGATCTAACTATTTGGAGATGTTGCTCCAACAGCCATGGTGTTCTTTTTAACTTCAAAGGTAATGTGTTTTGTAATCTAGAATTGGGAAATCCTGGTCAACTTAATGAAAAACACGTTTGCATGAAGGAAAATTTGTTTGCCAAAAATAAATCAAGACAAGTGGATTGTTCTTTTTACTGCACCAAAAATTGAAGTGTGGATTGTGTTTTTTAAGTCCCAATTGATGCAAATGAAATTAAAGTTGTGTTGTTAATTTTAAGCACCAAAGAAAATGAGGCCTAACTAGAAAACAAGGAAAAACTGTTTTTTTGTGTTTTTAAGTTCTTTTTAAGCACTTAAATGAAAATTTTTGTGATTTTTGTTGGGTTGTTAACCTGCACAAAGAAAAGAAACAAGTTAATAAAATCAATGCTCAAAGGGGGGCTTCCACAAGCCTAAATTCTGATTTTTTTTTTTTTTTGGTTACAAGTCAATTTGGGCGACACTCTGTCGCAATAGCGCTATTCTGTGTTTTTGCAGAAGCACTGATTCACACAATAGCGCTAGTCTGTGTGAGCAGAAGCGCTAATTAAAACCGTAGCGCTGAAAGAAAACAAAAACCCGAGAAGACAAACGCGCTAGCAGTGTGTCAATAGCGCTGAAACGGTGACAATAGCGCTGGAATGTTGTCAATAGCGCTGAAACCTTTTCAATAGCGCTATCTTAGGGTCAATAGCGCTAAAAGAAATTGTTGCAAAAGCGCTAAAACGCGTTCAATAGCGCCGAAGCGCGACCTGTGTGGCAATTTCAACAAGCAAAATGTTAATTTCAAAAAAATGTTTAGAAGGTTGCGTGTTCGATTCACGTCGGGTTCACCAAATGACGCCCTCCTAAATGGCACAAATAGTTAGTTTAAGATCAATCAACACAAAACACACAAGACGTTAGCGTTAGTCAATCAAAAACCAAACACATGAAGGCATTCCAAAGGAGACACTAAAAACATGCTAATGAATCTAACTAAAGAAGTAAGACAATGAGATATCTCCAACTATCTCTCAACATGATATTAGTTCTTTCTCCCTTGTTCCTCTCCTCTCCAAGTTCCAAAATAGTGTAGCTCTCAGCAGCTTTTTGCACTATGGATGCTTATGGAGGATTGAGATTGTAGTATAGCTCCAAACATGAAATGAAAAGCTATTTTTAATGCTAAAATGATTGATTTTACCAAAAAGACAAGATTTAGTTATGCTATGCTAAAATGCTCTCTAAAATGTCTATAGTCTAAATGCTTACAAGTTTTTCAGGATCTGGATTATGAAGGAATGGGCTCTATTTATAGGAAAAATGGAGCAATGGATGGTTGAGATTGAGCAATCTCAACAAGGGTCAGGATTGAATGATTTCAAATCCATGTGAGGGCTTTCAACCCAATCCCAGGATGACAAGTGTCAATGTGAGATAGGTTGAGAGGAGAGGGAATAAGCATTAAATGCCTGATATGACCTTGGGATTTTGAGTCAAGGTTGGTTGAATGAATAAACTCTTTATTCAAAGAATAAAGCTTTTATCCAATGGATAAATTCTTGTGCAAATGTGAAATGGATGAATATGGTCAAAACAATAAATGTTTGGGGAGACAAGATTGAAATAACCATAAATGGTTATGTAAGAGCCATTAGTGGTCTTGGAAGACTTTGGGGGTTAATTTGTTGAACACACAAAGCATTAAATGCTTTTCAAAGACTTTGGAGTCTTTGAGAAGTGACTCCATTTTGCTTAGGAATGTGACAATGATTAGGGGATGGATTAGGCTAATTAGGAAGGGGTTAGAAGAATCTAGAAGGGGATTAGGTTTGCAGGTGGATTTGGTGGGTGAGGGAAAATAGGATTTTATTAAAATAAAAATTCATTTATTTCAATAAATGTGTGCAAGTTGCATTTGTAGGAAAATGCAAGTGGGGTGGTGATAATGATTTAAATAAATGTTTTATTTAATTTATTTAAAAGAGGAATAGGGGGATTTTAATTAAATAAATTGATTTTATTTATTTAATTGATTTGAATTGGATTTTAATGAATTAATTAAAATAAATTGGATAATTTATTTAATTAATAGAAGAATGTTTGGGGATGAATTAATTAAATATCAATTTAATTAATTGGTGGCTAGTGGATTTTTAATCAAATAAATACGAAATATTCATTTAATTAAAATGGACAGATTTATGTGACTACACATGTCAATGAAGAAAAATATACATACTACATAAATGGAATGTGGGGTGATATGGACGATGCTATCATTAATACCAACGATGAGGAGGAAAGCTACAAACATGAAAACAACATGCAAAGGCTCAAAAGAAATGACAATGAACAATATAATTTGCAACCAGATTTAGATACAATAAGACATAATGTCTCCACCAAGAAAATAACAAGCCCATTTGAAATAGCTACTCATCCACAATTACTTGACAATACAAAATACTACATTGTTCGTAGAATGTTGAACAATAAACAACAAGCGATAGTCAAAGACATACTAATGAAAAAACAACAGGAAAACCTTAAGCCATTGCATTTGTTCTTAACAGGAGGTGCCGACACAGGGAAAACCTTCACTGCAAAAGCCATATATCAAGGCCTTCTTTATATATATAATAACTCTATTAATAGTGACCCAGACAAAAGAAAATGCTTGTTGCTTGCATTCACAGGGAAAGCTGCTTGCAATCTAGGTGGTACAACTCTGCATTCTGCACTTCTACTACCATTTAAAAGATCAACTTTTGCTCCCTTAAGCTCAGAAATATTAGATGAATTGACAAAAAAATATCAGCAATTGCAAATTATTCTTATAGATGAAATTTCCATTGTCGATGCAAGGCTGCTACAATGCATAGATAAAAGATTGTGTGACATAATGCAAATACCTACTAAGCATTTTAGTGGCTTATATATTATTTTCTGTGGTGACTTATACCAGGCAGAGCCTATACATGATTCTCCAGTGTTCCAAACTTTAGCAATGGATACCGACCTAATACCATATGACTTTTGGCAAGAAAATATGAAATGTTACAATTTACAAACAACAATGAGGCAAACAGATGAGATATTTATAACCATTTTGAATAGAATATGAATTGGATCTCAAGCAGAAAATGACACAACATATTTGAATAAGCAATGCTTTCGCTCCCTAGCTTTAGACCCATTATTTCCTTTCCTCTTTTATAGGAATGAAGACGTAAATAAGAACAACCAAAAAAATTTATCTAATCTTCCTGGAGAACTTATTATAATAAATGCAATTGATGAACATCACAGTTTTGCTGACATTGACCACATATATAAACATAGTGGAACTTTGTTAAATCAAATAATGTTGAAAAAAGACATATTAGTTGAGATCTATGGTGGAAACTATGATATACAATATGGCCTTGTCAATGGAATAGATGGGAAATTCAAAGCATATACACGGACTATTGATATGCATATCATTTGGGTTCAATTCAGTGACCATAACATTGGCAAATCTTAAGTTACAAAAATACCACAATTCAATCAAGCATACATTGATAATGGATGGATACCAATCTTGCGAGTTGCAAGACCAATCGAAAAACTAAATGCCACACAAAAGACCACTGTTAGAAAACAATTTCCCATACAGTTAGCATGTGCTCGAACAAAACATAGAGCCCAAGGACTGACCATGCATGGTGTTGCATTTGACCCTTTCGATGTGCATCAACACGAGCTAACGTACACAGCTCTATCTTGAACAACAAGCATTGAAACACAATTCCTCTTAAGCCCTTTAACATCAAAAAAATTCAAAGTAAAACCAACAATTGTACAAGAAATGACAGAACTTCAAACAACCGGTCAATGGACTCTCCAACATGATTCCCAACGTCAAGATCAGATGACATCTATTACCATATTAACATTAAATACACAAAATTTCCACCCAAATAAACAAGATATTTCACATGACAAAGACTTATGTGCTTAGACGTTATTTGTTTCCAAGAAACGCACCTCAAAACACCACTGAGAGATAACCCATTGCCAAACTACAATTGCTTTGCAATATACAATGTCCATGGTGTAATGACTTGTGTTACAAAAAAGATACAAGTATTGGATGCAGTACCTTTAACAAATGAAAATGTTGAAGCATTCTTTCTCTCTTTCATGATTAACAAGCGAACAATTTTCATTTGTAATATTTATGCCAAACCAGGAACAACACTTACAAATATCATGACAATAGTCACCAAAGTTATAACAATTGCTTCTGGTAACAACCTTGTCTATATTGCAGGCAACTTCAACATCGACGTATTCAAAAAATCAAAAACTACAAACATGCTTAAAGAACACATGGAAATACAAAATTTGCACTTGTTACCTAAACAAATACATCCTTTGTCAACAACAATCATTGACCATATTTGGACAAACAATAACACACATGGCTACAATTCAAAGATTAGAAGCATATTGGACTGATCATGACATTATTTTTCCCCAGATTGACAACATCGTATAAATTATTCATGTGAAATCACAATGCTCACAAACTACATGTCAATAATCTTTTACTAAAACATTTCACAACAGCCAACAAAAGGTAATTTTATTACTAGTCTATTCAATTCTTAGTTGATAGATTATTGAGTAGATTTATTCTTGTCTTTGACTTTGATTTTTTGTAACTATTATTCCCATCAAACAGTTAAGTAGATTTATTCCTAAGTTCAATATCACATTTTCCTTACTTAGAATAACACCATTGTATAGATTGTTAAAGCTATAATATTTTTTTCACTTGAAAATATCTAAATAGTCATATGCATCAACAAATGCAATAGCTACAACCACCAACAAAATTAAAGCATTTTGCTGTCAGCCAAAGTTGTTGCACAGGCTTAGACGAATAATCCAACACACGAAGATCAATTGCCATCAAACAAATGAAAATCACAAGAAAATATGTAATCCTTTTACACACGCTTGTCCCCTTTTCTTCTCTTTATATTTTCACAAACACTGTCTTGCGTCTTTTCTCTTTATTATTATATCAAAAAGTAAAATATCTTTTTCATTTCTTAGCAGCATTCAGACAGTTCCTGATGCCAAAGAAGCCACTCCAGACATTGAAAGTTGTTGTATTGACAAACCTTAGCCAAAGAAGTAACTGTTGCTATAGATTCCTAAAGTATTTCTTTCACTTCTACTTATACTATAAAAACTGAAACATTACATTTCATTGCAGATTAAAATTGCAATTGCATATATCAAGCATCATTGAAATATGTACAACATAATTTTCTATTGCATTTGAAGGCGACATTCTTGTAACTTACACCCTAGGTTGTAACAAGAACCCTGTAGGCCCAATAAAAGCACCAATTGTGCATGTGGACATGGTTGACAGTCATGATCAAATGACTATAACAGTAAATATCAACAACAAGTTGATTGATACGTTCCTTTCACAACTATTGTCTGGTGCTAGTGTTCGCCTAACAAACTTCATAATAAAAAAGAAAAGCCAATACAAAAGAGATGATGTTGATTCTTGTCTCCAGTTAACTGCAAAAACAACAATTGAATGCATTGGAAAAGTCAACAAACAACGCAAGCTAACACCAGATGGAACTATAGCACAACTCATTGATTCACCTAGCACTTACTCAATTGGTTCATTGGTTGTTCTTGTCACTGGTTACACTGAGGCACCAATAGAATATCAATTACTAGTTAAAGATGGTGAATCTTCCTCTGACACAACCATTGTAAGATATTTTGCACCATCTCCAAAAATTAAATTATTCGTTTTCCATTTTGTATAATTATTTTGCTATGTCATTTAACACATTTCTTTTCCTTGCAGCTCACAGTGCCAAAAAACCACTTGGATGTCTATGCCACTCTACAACAACTTCTTCCTACAACGACATCGCCCCTCTTATTGTTCAAGAACATTTTATACAATGGCGCCCACATGACACACCTGTTAAATTCAAGTCTGTCAATTTTTGTTGATGAACTCAACAATGATTGCATCAAAGCTTCTCTGCAAAATCTGGCTTCATCCAACATTCAGGTACTTATTTTAAACAATTTATATTGCACCGCAACTTACACTACTCCCTAAATTACACATATTCCTCCACCCCACACTAACATTGATCTTTTACCCCACACTAACATTGTTCTTTTGTTCATAGGTCACTGGAACCCTCAAGACCAAAAACACCCACATTCCTACCTACTAGCCCCTTTGTTCCATCTGCCACCACATTGTTCATTTACTTCCCACTCCCACTAACAACTCAACCCAATGTCTCACTTGTGCCACTTCAACCCCATTCACCTACGAACCTTACTTGCAATGAATAATTGAAACTACAACTAGTACCATTGATTGTAACTTACACACCACACTCTTGCAAGAAAAATTTCCTCAGCTTGCCAAAATCCCATTTGAAAATTACAAGATAGACATGTCAACAGTTGTTTTCCTTATGTGCAAATTTCAAATGGATGCAACATTCACAATTGCAATGAACAATTCTATTATTCACATTGCTAAGGATGACAATGAAGTAACACTCTCAAATCCACCTTTTTTAATATCATTATTTTTAAAATAACATGGCTTAAGAATAATATTTCGTGTCTAAATAAATTGTTGTGCAAAAACTGCAGGGCCTATGAGACCAGATTGTCATATGAAAGAACATTTTGCCCAGCCAAATGCTTTTTTGTCAAGGTACCGCCAAAACCTTTAAGATTTAATATCAGGTATAATTTGTCATACTCTAGCCATTTTAGAACTTTGGATTGCTTTTGCATGCAATAATCATTAATATTTACACATTTTAGATTGTCACTATTACTCAATTAAAACTGGTTTTCCATCTGTTTCAAACTTTGTGTCTTTTTTCAATGCATAAACATTTGTTTCAAACTTTGGGTTTTCTATCAATAAATAAAAATGAGTAATGACAATATCTACTATGATAACTATAATTTGCTTTGGGTATTGTGTGCCTTCTTGATAGCTAAAAGACTTGCTATCTACTAACTGACTAACTAATGCCACATAGTCATTAAACTTGACTTCAACTGATTGCTTCTTCTTGTTTTGATCTCCATCTTGCATGAATGTTACTATTTGGTCTATGTCCTTTAAAAAAAAAGAGAAAATTATCAGGTGTCGCAAATTTGCACAACAAATAACAACATTGTAGATGTAAATATTTACAATACAATCCTACAAAATATGCATTCTATTAAAGACAATAGCACATCATAATTTGAATTTCAACAGTTGTCATTCACAGTAGTCCAAAACAATTATTTTTCTTCCCATAAAAATATCATGTTAATTTTTTATCTACTACTACATTAACACTAGTTAGAATTAATGATTCATGCATTCGTTTATGGCCCATTTTCACAGGCTAGGTCTTCATGTGATTGACATGGATGACACTGTAATCATTAGTCATGTCCATGATGTAGCTGAACTTGATACACACATAGATAAGTTTTATTTACGATTCTTTATATGCATGTTGAATCATTTTTTTATCTTGGATTTATAGCCAGAAACAGCTAATGGATTGGAAAACATGAATTATTTGACTAGTTAATGACATTCTAGTCAAGAAATTTAAATCCCTTCATATTAAGAAAGCTAATAGAATTAAAATGCACCTTATTCACTTTAAGGTTATTTCTAACTAGGCAGAAATACTTTCCCACCTTTACACCCCTATTTTTCTTTAATCGAAATCCTTGGATAGGAAATAAGACTACCTGGAGTCAAAATAATTGATGTCATATGAGAGAGCTTCCATTTGGAGGAAGATAGAATATTTATATATCATAATTCCAATATGAAGATCTTGCTTAACAAAATATGACAGCTTCCATTTGGAGGAAGATAGAATATTTATATATCATGATTCCAGTCTGAAGATCTTTGTAATAACCCACCATACTTAACCCAACAAAATGCAACCTCTTTTTTTTTGTTTTGTTTAATTTAATCATTGTGTTTGATTCAATTGCATACTCTAGGCATCCATCCATTTGGATTAGGCATTCATCCATCCAGGATGAGCATCTCACCGTATGGATTAGGCATCTGTCCATACGGGACATAAGATTTCATCTATCCAATACGATATAGGCATCTACCCATACGGGGTAGGCATCTATCCAATTGGGATAGGAGGTGCTCTGGCTAGAGACTTAGACTCATCGGGACCATTTGGGTCCTAAGCCACTCACTGAGTACTACACTCTTCTAACAGAAGTGCACCAAGGTTGTCGTCCTTAGGAGTAATTAAATAACATAATACATGCTTGAATTCTGCCTCAGAATTCGGCTTAAAGCCTCGAGAAGTCAAACGAATCCATATGGGATTCCTTTCGAGTATGCATTGAATTAATTTTTCCATTTTATTATACTTATCTTTCAAATTAGGATTCTACTTAGTCCTTCTTTACCAAGCCTAGACCCCACCCACGAATGCCTGAGTACTAGGGACAACTTCATCCCAAGACTACCTACATACTCGTTTTGGCATGGGATCAAGGCATAAAGTATGCAGTTCTATTTTCTACTCTATGGTTTGATGTAAACTTATTAGTGGGTACGTAACCCTTTCTAGGGTCAATGTCCCAGACAGTTTCTCTATGGTTGCTACCCACGGTGGTAGCACTTAAGCAAAGGCTCAAGGTGGCCTATTGCTTGTGGCCTAAAATAACTAGATCTTAATACCTATCATAAGCATCACCCTTGACCAATTGTCAATCGACAACAATTCTTCAAGGTTAAAACAATTTCATAAAAGCATTTCACTCAAACAACCTTAAGGGGGTTTACTATGGTTTAACTCAACGGATGAAAAATCCTTTAAAGATTATCTTATTAGATTATCGATCCAAGGGGGATTACTCGCCCCTTGGATTTTAACTTCCAAGTGTCCCTTATTACTCCCCGATGATTTATAGGGACGATGCCACAGACGTCATTGATGTAGCTTTATTAGGCATTAAGTGTAGTAGTTCAACATGACGGCATTACCCATAAGCGTGACGCAGAGGCACTATATATACCGAACACTGCTAGGTTTTGGTTTTTTCGACTTCCTTTATTTAGTTTTCTTAACTAAGAAACTTATGAAAAACATGCTTGGAAACAATTATGAATTGAACATGCATAATTAAACATTGAAAAGCTCAATTAATTGAAATAACTACTTGATGAACTACGTACAATAAAAACCATAACTGAATTATTTAATATTCAAAACTAGAATATATGACTTGCATGAAGATAAAGAAAAATAAATAAATGCAATTAAGTAATTTGCATGAAGCAAGGATAGAGCAAGTTACATGCAAGGTTGAGGAATGTGTTGGTTTCTATCATGAGAATAATCAATTATAGTCACTCGACGCGAAAATAGTAATTAGCTTAGACATTTGGTTTGAATCATATTAATATGAATTAATTGCCAAAATGCTAACTAAGTGCCCCAATGGATCTTAAATGGATTGAACAATTCTAATTATATAATTTACAAATATAAAATTTAGTTAAGATAAATTAATTATGAATTTACTACACATTAATCTCCGATAATTATAAATTTTTCTAAGTTAAATTTAATAACTTAAAATTTAATCTAAGAAAAGAATTTAACAATTCCTAAATTGAAATTTATACATTTATATTTTTATATATAAAAAAAACTTAAATAAAAATAAATATATAAAAACTTGGGAAATTTTCTTCAAAACATAAGCAACTCCCTTCTTTGAAACTTGCATACAATTTTATAAGAAAAATCCCTCAATTCCACTATCTAGAGAATTTAATAAAAAAAAAAAAAGAGATTATTTTCCAATATTGGACTCATGCAAATTGATTAAAAACTTAGTGGGGGAGTTACATGCAAGGTGGTGGAGATTCCTCTAGAAGCTTCTAATTCCTCCTACAACATGTGCCATAATTGGGAGTGGGAAAAATAAATAAAAATAAAAATAATGCCTTTGAATTATACTCTCCAAGTGTGTGTGCATGTGCTTATTATTATTTTTATTCTTTTATAACATTTATTTAATCATTTTTAATAGCTTAACAAAAAACATAATAGAATTGCATCAAATCAAAAAGCGATAAAGGAGGGGTTGTGACAATCTTGCTTAACAAAATTACCAACGAATGGAGATATAATGCTAGCATTTTAGGTAGCCTACTATAGAAAAAATGACTAGTAATTAATCTTACTCCCATTAATCTTACTCCTTTTGTAAAGTGGAATAGATTTTATGTGGTAGATCATTGATTTAGGTAATATTGTGTGACATCGAATCAACTTCACTTTATGATGACAACTTTTGATATTTACCATGATGTTTAGAAATTGTTAGTACCAATGAGGCTATTATCTAGTGCGAAGCACGTGCACCAAGAATATCTAGTTAGGACCTCTAGTTCATATACTATTGAACACAGTTAATTATGTTTATGTTTTGTAACAACTTGATTGTTTTATGTAATTGCTTTCAAGAGTTTATTGAAAACCTACATTACAAGCATATTTTAATTTCTCAATAAATACTATAAACTCTTCTATTGATTTTGTATTTATACCTTTCATATATCTATATCTATAGATATGATAGTTTTCTTTAACGCTCACACATCATCTTTTCTTCACTTGTCAAATATTTTTTACATCTTCAGAAATTTATGAAAGTATATATCTCTTGCCAAGGGAAATGTGTGTCTCTCCTTTTTTCCTTCAACTTACACATCTTCATTCATACATGTCTCCTAATTGAGACCTCTCTATCCTTTTCATATTAGTCAGCCTCATAAACAATTGTTCATTTAACTTAATTCTTGGTTCTTAAAGTAAGTTTGCGTTAACAAATAACTTAAAATTTTAATTTTTAACATCAATATGATAGCCCATATCATAGCTTATGGTCATTAGAAGTTTTTGGTAGCTCAAATAGTGAAGGCTTTCTTTATGTTGGGGTAGTTAAAATAAGACTTCATAATATGCCTTCTATACTAGAAAGGGAAGTTAGATGATCATATTTTCTGGTGATGTACATGCACTAGAACTTTTCTTGGATGGTTAGAGGTTTAATTTTATTATCTAGTCATTCCTCTCATTTGTTGGAAATGTTCTCTGTGTTAAAATGCACATTGTCTAGTCTAGATTGTATGTGGTTTAACCTTGTGTTGTTTTTATAAAATGATTGAAATTCATTATGTTTTTAATTAAATGACTAATTTTCTTATAGCAATTAAATCAAAATAAAAATCTATTGTTGTTGATACTATTTATGTTTGTTCATGAGCCTTTACACTATTCCAGAGACTATTTCATTGATCTCATTCAATATCTTTGTATATATTCATAATTAAGATGATGGTTTTGTTTCTTTGATGGACTAGGTGAAGAGAATTTATCTCTATCCTTGACTTTGTCTTGTCAAGACATGACTTTGTTTTCTCATTTATGTTTGTTCATGAACCTTTACACTATTCCAGAGACTATTTCATTTTTTTCTTGCCCTAGGATAGCAATCTAAATAACAAAGTAAGGAAATGAAAGGCATTTACTACTTCTCTGCAATATACAACATATACAATATTGATTCTTAGTCTATTAAGCTAACTACCAGATTTAATGCATCATGTAGGTCTTTGAATGCAAAAGATGAAAACAATCACAAAGCCTGTAGAGAAGCTCATGATAGACAAAAAAGTCTACAAAGAAATTGAGTCAGAACACGCAAATGAAATTAAATAGTTCACTACCACTATACTAGTTTTGTACATAGTCAACTGACAAACAATTCTTATTATTGTTTTGTCAAGACATACAATCAATCATTTCTTGCTTCGTTTTGTTGCTTAATTTTGTGACTTTACTTTATTGTGAAATCAAAGCTACGAGAAGTTGTTTTATGCTTTTATTTTTGGGTTCATTTCTTGCTTTGTTTTGTTCTTTAATTCCGTGACTTTACTTTATTGTGAATTCAAAGCTATGAGAAATTGTTTATATTTCAAGTATTAGACTACAACTTCTCAAATTGTGCAAAACTTCCCATTAAAAAGGTAAACTACAAAGCAACCAGGTTCCAAATTATAAATGTAGAACAAGAAACACAAGCAACAAGCAATGACTCCCGCCAAGAACTTCGCTGCTTGCAGCTCTTGTTAGAATAGTTTGAGAATCACATTAGTGCAAATCATAAAGTTTTGGTTAAAGAGATACTCTAACATTTTAATGAAGAGTTGTATTTTGTACACCCACATTAACATTTTAATCACTTTAAGAAAGTGCATCCAAGGTAGTAGGAATAATAGCAATTGAAACATGAAATACAAAAGGTTTGGCATTAGGTAATACACAAGAAAATAAATTGATGATGATGACGTTAAGAATGATATTCAATTTATTAGTTCAAGGGCTTGGCTAACCATACTATGGATTCTCTATTTTCCATCAAGTTAATCACAAGCATCAACTTTTTTTATGTATTATCTTATTTTGTTATTTAATTTTTCTTTGAAACAATGCCTAAAAATGAATTGTCTTAAAGAGTTGAAAAATGTAGACACCTAAAATTGTCATGCACTTGTGAACACTAATTTTAATAATTATTCCTCTTCGTTACTTGAATAATTTAAATTATTTAATCAATATAAATTTATTCTTTTGAATTAATATTATTCTTCCATTTCAAATTCTTAATTCAAATTTCACTCTAATTCATAATAAATTAATTTATAATCATTTCCCTTCTAATATAGATTAAATATTTTTTATTATTTAATTAATCTCAATTATCTAATCTCATTAAATGATCTTTATTGTTTAATGAAAAATAAATTTCTACTATGTTTTCATAATTAAATTATAATTATTCTAAATTATTTAATTAGCTAATAATTAATTTCCTCTCAAGTTAAATAAATTTACAAATTTATTAAATTTTGTTTCCCTCAAAATTTAAATTAATTTAATTTCCTTTCTCCAAGTTCAATTTCACTCAATTTCCAACATCACATGTCGAAAATGCTTAACTACTACTAACTCTCAGTTCCCATCAGTGAGCCAACAATGACCTTTTCCTAACTAACTAATCAACTAACTCTTTTCAAAATCACATTTTTCTCACTAATCAATCGATCCTCTTAACTGGTAAATCAAATTATTCATCAAGTCAATCAAATTCATTAAAGTTGAGTAACCATCTATCACCATCTTGTCTCATGAATCCTTGAAAGAATTGATCAACTTTTCTCTCAAATAAATCTCAATTGTCAATTCAAAATCCAAATATCAACATCAATCCTGAATCATCATGACCTCATTCTTCAAATTCTTGTGCTAAAACTGTGTAGGTATCGTACAATTGTGAGAGCGAATACTCCCATCTCATGCAATAAGAAGGAGAAGAACTATATAAGTCATATGCTCGCGTTCAACATGAAGTTTGCCTCATTTTTTTTATTTGATTGTTTTCATTATTCAATTTATTAGTATACTTATATTTATTTGCATTCGAGAATTTGTCATAGTTTATATTCATGATTGCTTAATTTCATTTTAAATACAATGCTTTCACTCGAATTTGCAGTGCATATATATATGAATTTGGGTCAAATCTACATTTATAGTTTTGATGTTTACATCTACCTTCTTAACTTGAATGATATGAAATAATAAAAACAAGACATAAATCTAGCAAAATATTCATCTCGCAACTTAATTACAAGATTGAAAATGGCTTAAATAGTGTTTAATACCATAAAGATCATACACACAATTTCATCATAACCTAAGATGCAAATAAAATTCAAGAGATGCAAAGTGTCAAGTTGTCCCATTAGTGTGGTTAGTTTAGAGTAGATAAAAGTAGAGATAAAGATAGAGGTGGCAAGGAAGAGGGAGAGAAATAGATGGCGAGATAGAGAGAGGTAGAGTGAAAGATAAAAATAGAGAGATATAGATAAAGAAATATGAAAAGGACGATACAAAGATCTAGAGCGAAACTAGGATTTTTGAAAACTTTTTTTTCAAAGGGGTGATACAATCAAAACATGCAAATATAGCATGATATTATGATAGAGGCAATATCAATTTTGAGAGTAACTGAAGTAGATAAAGGTCCCTCTATTAGTTTGGATGTTAGATGGATGATGGGTTGTAGATCCTACATGATAAATAATCTTAAATGAGGGGGAGACAATGTCTTTTATAACTAACTTAACATATATTTAATAGTTTGATGCAAGGAATAGATGATGACTAGCTTGAAAGGATTTAGGTTGAGCCTACTTTTTTTTTTTAATTTGAATCTTTAATGGTTGAATTTGTAGGTATGAAAATTGTTGGCAATATTACATTATAACAGACAATGAAAGATTGTTGGCATTTCATAAGGATATTGAGAAGGTTGTTGATGATTATGGATATAACTGTTTAAAGATGTTTTACTATCTTGATATTATTATTTTGTCATTGATGTCAAGAAATTGATTTTCTAATTCAGTATGATGTTGCCATATCTTGAGAAGTATGATATGAAGATTATAAAGAAGTCGGTAAAAGACACATGAAAGAATATGATAAATAAGGGGATGAATAAGGTATTCAATGGGAAACTACTACCGAGTCAGACAATGATGAGTTCATGATGTTTTAGATTGTTTTAACATCATACATATGTTGTAAAATGTAAAGGTTAATACTATACTATGTTATCAAGAAAGGAACCTAGTCGGTAAACCCTAAGGAACCTAGTCGGTAAAACCTAAGGTTATCGCTATCAGTTAATGAAGGCGGAATATCTACCGAGTGAAGTTTAGTATTCATCGAGTTGTTACTGAGTTGTAACCGAGCTATAATAAAATGCATTAAATGTTTACATGAGGTATTTAATGAAAGAAGCTGGTGAGTCAGAGCGTATCAATGATTGGTAAGTCGTGGAAGAAGTTTGTTAATGAATCTAAGGCAATAGAAAGTCGGCATGAAGATCTACAACTCAGATTGAACTGCAATACCCTAGCACAAGTTCCAAGACTATTATGCAAGTTCCAAGTTGAGATAAAACATTTTGAGATCGAAAGATGTATTTAACCTAGACAAGATTGAAGATCTGATGGCTATGATTGATCATGGGAAATGTGATCAAGAAGATTAAGCGGTTACCTAATTGTTTATAAATAGAAAACTGTTGATAAACAATGTATGCGGGCAAGTGTATGCACAGGGATGCTACATAGTGATTACCGAGCACAGAAGCTTGAAGACCTATTAGAATAACAGAGTATAGAAGCCCAACAGATAGACAAGATTAGTTCTATGTCTAGATTGTATTGAACAAATAGGAATCTGCTTTAGCATTTTAGATGTGAAGTTACAGATAGATTTTTATTACTGTTATTTTGTGAAAGTGACAGAAAATCTCTTAACTGAGTGGACTTAACAGTCTTATATGTAAATCCTCTAGCAAGGTGACATTCTGATTGAGTGTTTGAAATCCTTTGACAAGGTCACTTCTAACAAAGTGAAGATCCTAACAGATCTTAGGGAAATCCCTTAACCGGGTCACATCTAGCAATGTGTTTGTAATCTTTAACAAGATTTTCTTTTAACCAAGCATACTCTAGAAGAGTATATTTCTTAGTGGGTCCGAAATCCCACAGTGGTTTTTCCCTATTTGGGTTTCCACGTTAAATCTGGTGTTATGAGGTTTATATTGTTCATATGCTTTTGAGTTTGCATGTTTGACAGTTTTGGATATATGATTGATATATATGTTACCGAGGTTAAATCTGATGTTTTTATGGATGATTAAGTTTGTACGATTCACCACCCCCCCCTCTCATCTTGTTGGCTATTGGATCTATACTTATATTAAGTATCAGAACTATCAATTGGTATCAGAGCTTTGGACTCTGAAAGGAAAGTTTAAAGGCACTTGAGTTAAAGATCCAAAGATGTATAAGAGGGATGCACCAAAGCTGAACAAGTCAAGTTTCTCTACATGGCAGAAAAGGATGAAGCTACATCTATCAGGATTTGGTGAATATGTTGTATGCTATCTGGAGAATGATTTTATCACACCAAGAACCTATCCATTGAGTATGGAAGAGATAAAGATGAAGCAAGAACATATTCAAGCAATGATTGAAATAACATCTCATTGACCAATTCAGAGTTTAATGATCTAGAAGGCTGCAATGATGCAAAGGCAATGTGGGATAAGCTCATATCAGTAAATGGAGGAGATGAACATGTTCAAAGAGCAAAAGTAGATAGTCTGAGAGGACAACTTGAATCTATGAGGATAAATGAAGGTGAGAACATAACTCAGTATAGTGCCAGACTAAAGGAGATTGTCAATCAAATCAAAGGAGCAGGTGGAACTATTGAAGAAAAGGACATAACAAGTAAGTTGTTAAGAACCCTTCTACAAGCTTATGTAATCTGAGTCTCAGTAATCAATGAATTGAGGTTTGTACCTAATATGCCAGTTTCCTTAGATGCTACTATTGGTAAGCTACATGCATTTGAGTTAAGTAATTTTGATAACAGTGGATCTTTGGTAAATAAAGTTGAATCTACATTTAGTTCTTTTCATCTTGATGAATCTAATGATTATAATGAAATAAAGTATAAGTACTCTAAAGGAGATCACAGTGGAGCAAGTGATAGATTTTGAAAGAACATGGAAGAAGTACACAAACTGTATGAAGAAATCAGAAAGCAAGAAGAGTTTGAAGCACTATTAGCCAAAAGGTTACCGAGAGGCAAAGATAAGTATAAAGGAAAGCTACCTTTGAAATGTTTCAATTGTGATAAGATAGGACATATGGCTTCTAACTATCTAGACAAAGATTTTACTAAAAAGAGAGATTACCGAGATGACAGACAAAAAGATAACCATTACAGAGGACACCGAGACTTCAGAAGAAGAGATAGAAAGACATGCTTAATAGCTGATGAGGAATCTAACGATGATAAATCATATGAGACTGATATAGAGGAAATTGTTTATGTGGCTATCAAGGATGGATCAGATGAAGAAAGGTATGATGAAAAAGCCCTAATATCTCACATAAACACTAATGATTCTTGGATTATAGATAGTGGATGCTCGCATCATATGACAGGAGATAAACACAAGTTTGTTATGTTAGAAGATTATGATGGAGGCTATGTTAGATTTGGTAATGATGCACCATGTCCGGTAAAAGGTAAAGGATCTATAACACTTCTTGATAATGCAAGATGCAATGATGTTTATTGGATTGAAGGTTTGAAATACAATTTGTTGAGTGTAGCACAGCTAAACAACACAGGTTACTGAATAGAATTTCATAAAGGAATTGTCAAAGTTCATGACAAGAATGGAAAGTTAGCTGCTACCGGGACACAAACAAAAGGTAATACATTTCACCTTGACTCAACTTGGAATAAGTGTTTGCATGCAAAAATTGATGATACCTGGCTATTGCATAAGAGGTTTTGTCATGTAAATTTTGATAATCTGATCAAAATAAGTAAGAAGCACAGAGTAAGAGGTCTACCCAGTATTGAAAAACCTGAGAATGCTATGTGTCGAGGATGCCAGATGGGTAAGATTGCAAGATCAAGCTTTACAAGTAAGTCTTATACTTCTAAGGGAATTTTAGATCTAGTGCACACTGATCTTTGTGGTCCTATGAAAGTTCAAAGTTATTATGGTGATAAGTATTTCATATTATTTGTGGATGACTATCAAGGATGATGTTAGTAATGTTTTTAAAAGAAAAATTAGAAGCTTTTCAAATGTTTAAATGGTACAAGGCAAGAGTTGAAAATTAAATAGGAAGACAACTGAAATGTCTTAGATCAGATAGAGGAGGAGAATTCACATCTGATGAATTCAACTTATTCTGCAATGATCATGGTATTAAAAGACAAGTCTCTGCACTGAGAACTCCACAACAGAATGGAATAGCTAAAAGAAGAAACATATCTATTGTGGATTGTGCTAGAACACTGATGATTGAAAAGAAGGTGCCACAAACATTTTGGAGAGAAGCAATAAGCATAGCTGTTTACACCTTGAACCGAGTTCAATTGAAGAAAGGTACTTTGAAGACACCATATGAGATCTAGTATGATAAGAAACCTAATGTTAGTTATTTTAACATCTTTGGAAGTAGATTCTATGTTCATAAAGATGATAGAAATGGCAAGTTTGATCAGAAAAGTGAAGAAGGAATATTTCTAGGTTACTCTTTTAGAAGCAAAGCATTTAAATGTCTGATCAAATCATCTAACAAAATAGTAGAAAGTGCAAATGTGAAAATTGATGAATTTGCATAAATAAATGATGAAGGAAATTCCAAGGAACTAGAAGATTATGAAGGATTTGTCTATGTTCAACCGAGAAGTCCTGCCAAGAAAACTATTGGAGAAAATGAAGAGAATATCCAGTTACTGAGTGATGAAGAAGATCATACAGAGCCTACTGAGCCTGTATTAGCCAAGTATGTCAGAAGACATCATGCACCAAGTCAGATTATGGGAGATAAGGATGATCCAGTGATGACAAGGAACAAACTGAGACAGAACACATGTTTGATATCTGAATTTGAACCGAGAATAGTAAAAGAGGCATTTAATAGTGAAGATTGGCTAAATGATATGACAGAAGAGATTGATCAAGTCAAGAAGAATGACACATGGACTCTAATCCCAAGACCGAAGGACAAAAATGTAATCGGTAAAAAGTGGATTTTCAAAAACAAGTTAAATGAAAAAGAAGAGGTCATTTGAAACAAAGCAAGATTAGTTTGCAAAGGTTATGCTCAAGAAGAAGGAATTGATTATGGTGAAACTTTTGCACCTGTTGCTAGACTTGAAGGAGTAAGAACATTGTTGGCCTACGCTGCTTTCAAGAACTTCAAGGTATATCAAATGGATGTCAAATCTGCATTTATGAATGGAATATTAGAAGAAGAAGTTTTCATTGAACAACCTGGAGGATTTGTTGAAGACAATAATAAAGATCAGGTATGTAAATTGAACAAAGCTTTATATGGTTAGAAACAAACACCTAGAGCATGGTATGAAAGATTGCACTCTTATTTGATTAAGATTGGTTTTATAAGGACAAGTGAGAACAACAACATGTACATGAAGAATGATGAAAATGGAATACTGATCTCAGCCATATTTGTTGATGATATTATATTTTGTGGAAATGACTCTTTATGCAAGAACTTTGGAAATGAAATGAGCAAAGAATTTGAGATGTCATTAATCAGTGAGATAAAGTATTTTATAGGTCTACAGATACTGCAAATGAAAAATGAGATTTTCATTACTCAATCCAAGTATATAAAGGAAATCTTGAAGAAATTTGGAATGGAGGATTCAAAACCAGTAAGTACTCCTATGACTACCAACTATAAATTATCAAAGAATGATGAATCTGCATCTGTTGATGAGACACTCTACTGATCCATGATTGGAAAACTACAATATGTTGTTCACAGTAGACCAGACATAGCACATGCAGTAGGTATAGTTGCAAGATTCTCTGCAGATCCTAAGGAAACACACATGACAACAATCAAAAGAATTTTTAGATACTTGAAAGGCACAGAGGATTATGGCTTAGTATATCAGAAAGGAAATGATTTTGATTTAAAAGTTTATACTGATCCTGATTGGGCAGGCAACATTGATGACACAAAAAGCACAAGTGTGGAGCTTTCTTTTTAGGAGAAAGACTAGTGAGTTGGCTTAGCAAGAAACAAGGATGTGTTTCACAGTCAACAATAGAAGCTGAATATGTTGTTGCAGCACTAAATTATACCAACATTGCATGGACCAAACAACTGTTGGAAGGTATAAATGAAAAAGTTACCAAGCCAGTAACTATATTCTGTGACAATACTAGTGCCATTAATATTTCAAAGAATCCTGTTATGCACTCTAAGACAAAACACATATCTATCAAATATCATTATCTTAGAGAAGAAGCTTAGGAGAAGAAAGTGGTGTTGGAATATGTTAGCACAAAGGAGCAAATAGCAGATATCTTCACCAAGCCACTACCAAAGGACACTTTTGAATATCTCAAAAGTAAGTTAGGGGTCCTCCCCCTATCTTCTACTCACTGACCGAGTTTGGTGAAAGCATCAGTTCGATGACTCTATTGAATATCTTTCGGGAGTTGATGCTGAGTTATACACTTTAGGATGTTTTCTAAAAGTGTACTAGAATTAATACAGGAATTATACAGGGAACAGGAATTGAAGACAAATGCTCTGACCGAGACTTAGTTGATACACAACAGCAAGAAACCATTTCTTATAGAAACAAATTATGTTTTAGTTCTTTTCTTTTTGGCATTGTTGTCAAAGGGGGAGAATACCTATGACCTATGAAGGGGGAGAAGACCAATATAGGGGAGAAGACCTATCAGGAGAAGACTAAGAGAAAACTGAGCAGACTACAGATTGGAAAGAAGACTAAGAAAATAGGAGAAGTCTAATGTATGGGGGAGAGCATTTCAGCATTTCAGAATCACAGCAAACTGAATCTATTAAGGTCAAATAAATTGGTTTTGCCATCAATGGAAAAGGGGGAGATTGTTGGCAATATTGCATTATAACAAACAATGAAAGATTGTTGGCATTTCATAAGGATATTGAGAAGGTTGTTGATGATTATGGATATAACTGATTAAAGATGTTTTACTATCTTGATATTATTATTTTGTCATTGATGTCAAAAAATTGATTTTCTAATTCAGTATGATGTTGCCATATCTTGAGAAGTATGATATGAAGATTATAAAGAAGTCGGTAAAAGACACATGAAAGAATATAATGAATAAGGGGATGAATAAGGTATTCAATGGGAAACTACTACCGAGTCAGACAATGATGAGTTCATGATGTTTTAGATTGTTTTAACATCATACATATATTGTAAAATGTAAAGGTTAATACTATATTATGTTATCAAGCAAGGAACCTAGTCAGTAAACCCTAAGGAACCTAGTCGGTAAAACCTAAGGTTATCGCTATCGGTTAATGAAGATGGAATATTTACCGAGTGGAGTTTAGTATTCACCGAGTTGTTACTGAGTTGTAACCGAGCTATAATAGAATGCATTAAATGTTTACATGTGGTATTTAATGAAAGAACTTGATGAGCTAGAATGGATCAATGATTGGTAAGTCGTGGAAGAAGTTTTTTAACGAATCTAAGGCAATAGAAAGTCGGCATGAAGATCTACAGCTCAAATTGAACCACAATACCCTGGTACAAGTTCCAAGACTATTATGCAAGTTCCAAGGTGGGGTAAAATGTTTTCAGATCGAAAGATGCATTGAACCTACACAAGATTGAAGATCTGATGGCTATGATTGGTAATGGGAAATCTGATGGCTATGATTGGTAATGGGAAATGTGATCAAGGAGATTAAGCAGTTACCTAATTGTTTATAAATAGGAAACTATTGATAAACAATGTATGCGGGCAAGTGTATGCACAGGGATGCTACATAGTGATTACCGAGCACAGAAGCTTGAAGACCTGTTAGAATAATAGAGTATAGAAGCCCAGTAGATAGACAAGATTAGTTCTATTTCTAGATTGTATTGAACAAATAGGAATCTACTTTAGCATTTTAGATGTGAAGTTACAGATAGATTTTTATTACTATTATTTTGTGAAAGTGATAGAAAATCTCTTAACCAAGTGGACTTAATAGTCTTATATGTAAATCCTCTAGCAAGCTGACATTCTGATTAAGTGTTTGAAATCCTTTGACAAGGTCACTTCTAACAAAGTGAAGATCCTAACAGATCTGAGGGAAATCCCTTAACCAGGTCACATCTAGCAATGTGTTTGTAATCTTTAACAGGATTTGCTTTTAACCGAGCATACTCTAGAAGAGTATATTTCTTAGTGGGTCTGAAATCCCACAATGGTTTTTCCCTATTTGGGTTTCCATGTTAAATCTGGTGTTATGAGGTTTATATTGTTCATATGCTTTTGAGTTTGCATGTTTGATAGTTTTTGATATATGACTGATATATATGTTACCGAGGTTGAATCTAATGTTTTTATGGATGATTAAGTTTGTATGATTCACCCCCCCCCCCTCTCATCTTGTTGGTTATTGGGTCTGTACTTATATTAAGTATCAGAACTATCAAATGGATGGGTGAAATCCACAATAATAGAATTAAACTTGGAAGGGGAATACATAATATAATATTTGATAAAAAATATTATTATTTAAATTTTATATTTAATCACTTGTAAAACTTAATGTATTATATTTTTCCTTGGAAGTAATATAATCAATAAATACACACTTTTATAAGAGAATTTTATTTTAAATACATCTTTTTATGAAGTATAGAGCCTAATTATAAAATAAATCAAGAGTTTCATACTCTAGATTAAGTTTTATAAACTAAATTTTAAGGTCCAAAATTTATTATCAGAAAATAATTTATATTAAATATATTGGTGAGAAAGAAAATTTTAAGATAATTTTAATATGGAAAAAATATCCTTTACTAACAACCTTGACCTGTAATTATACAAAAAAAAAAAAAAAATTCTCCATCAAATTTTGAACTAAATATCTTATTATTTATTATTTTATTTTATTTTTAAAATATTATTTATATATATAGCATACTTATACACACATTTACCATTCACGATTTTTTATCTAATTAGCTAAGATATATGGAATACTTATATTTACTACATATTTACTCTTAGATATTTAAGAAATGAAAAATATTTTTAAGATATAGATCTAATTTCAAAGCTAAGTATGAAATATCAAGAAAACTTGTTATGTGAATAATTGAGCATCATAAAATGTACATTTCTCATGCAAGACACGTGTTTTGTAGATCTACTATTAGCTTTCTTATGTAACAATTGTATGGGTACCCACCCACACAAAAAGGTATTAGATATAAAGGAAAATGCACCTATAACTAGGGAGAATAGCCATTGCAACCTACAACTAAACTGGCTCCAAAATGACATAGTATGGATTAGTAACCTTTATGTTATTGATTTTTGTAAAAATTATAGATCGTTGATCGTGATCAACGGAATTAGTTGCGGCTTTGATTTTTTGATTTTTTTTTGAAAAATCAATAACATGAGTTTTTACATGGTGTTAACGTGTCATTTTGGAGCCAATTTAGTTGTGTCCAACCATTATAATTTTGATACATTTATTTATTTAATTAAAATTGTGAAGCACATAACCTACTTTAGAGGATAAGACTTGGAGAATTCATTTGGAGCCATTAAAACACTACAATGTGTGATGTGTAAACTAACACTTTATTTATTGCATTGAATGTATAAAAATTAGTAGGATTATTTTTTTAAAATTGAACTTCATACTCATTGTTATTAATAGAAATAAAGAAAAATATTATTTTTTATAATTATTTAAAATAAAAATTAAATTTAGCCTATAAATTTTTTGTTCTAAATTTTAAATACTTTAGGCTAATTGGCTAAATTAATTAAAAAAAGATTGAATGGATGCAATAGTATCCTACCTTGGCAGGACCTAATAAATTTATTTAATAGCAAGAGGCATTTTATTCAAGATATGAGGGGTTCTTATCGAACTCTACAAAAATATTTCATACATTTGTTTTATAGAATGCTTGAATTTCATATCCCTTAATATTTATTTAACAAAATATTATTTTTTTGTAAGTAATGACTACAAAACTATAACAAGCTAAGGAGGAATGAACCCAAGCTTCTTTCACTTCCATATAACTCTATATCAGAGTAAATCAAATCATAAGGAACTTAAGTGCTCTTTTATTAAAGTTTCATCAATAAAATTCAAAATGAATATCACAATGAGGATGAAGTATGAGAAAAGGACGATGCTTAATAAATACCATAGTAGTGTTACAACTAGTGGTGATAGGATCGTAAATTGTTTCTTTACCCATGAGCATATTAATCAGAATTAAAGTGTAGCATTCTCAAATGTAGCAAACAAAGATAGAGTTATAATTGTAACAACACCCATTCAAAACCTCAACAAACATGATGGTCTATTGGTTTCAAAGGAAAACCCATTTGCAAAATATAGAGATTCAAACAAAAAAAAATTCTAGAAGTTACCATAACATAATAATCTACTACTACATCAATAGAACATCCATTGTTTCATTCAAGACATCAATAAATATGAAAAGATTATTTAGATCATAACTGCTACAAAAAAATGTTCTTTGCATTTAACCTTGAAAATTCATATGCAGAACATAAAATTTGTTACATATGAACTAATATAGGGTTTCACATTATGAGGATAAAACTATAGTTATATAACAAAATAATTATCTCCAGTGCTCAATACACACTAGTATTAATAGCATACTCAAGAAAAGGCTTTTCCACTATTGCAACAACTTCCTAAAGCTTCTCTCAAAGAAATCTCCTATATCCATAAAACAGCTCCCTCCTACAGAACCAAAGAGAATATCTTTTATTTACAAAGTATAAACCATAACAAAATTAGTGTTGCATGGAAAGATGAAAGATTAGCTTGTTGTTTGCATTAACATTTAGGGAAACAACTATTAAATAGGGAAAAATAAAAATTGGAAGGGAAACGTATGTAACAACTAGCATCCAAAATTCATAGTGATAGTGGAAAAAAAAAGAGAAAAATGTGTTTCTTAAGGGTTGTTGATGTGGACTTAAGCATTAACATCTTCAATCTCTCCTTAATGCTTAATACATCAATCTTACACCCATATTTTGCCTTAACTTTTCAAAAATTTCTTTTGAAACTACTTTGGTGAGTATATCAGCAAGTTGATCATTAGTTTTCTAAACCTTAATTTTAAATTTTTTCTCTTCTACAAGATTTTTGACAACATGATAACAAATATCAATATCTCTTGTTCGGTTGTGGAATACTAGATATTTATATTTTTGTAATGATAATTGTTGAATTGTTGTCATAGTATATAGCAATTGGTGTATTTTTCTTTTCTTCTAAGTCTGTCATGATTCTTCTCTGCAACAATATATTTAGCTTTAGTTAACAAAAAAGATACTACTATTTTTTTCTTTGATGACCAAGAAATGCTTTCTGAACTCAAACTGAAATTACAACTAAAAGTACTTTTTATCATCTATAGAACCAACCTAGTCACTGTCTATATATCCAACAAAACCAAAATCATTTGTAGGCGCATATAAAATACCAAAACTACATGTAACCTGAACATATCTTACAACTCTTTTTATTGCACCAAAATGAAACTTACTTGCATCTTTCATAAACCTTGACAACAAACTAACAATATACATGATGTCTAGTCTAGTAGTAATTAAATACATAAGGCTGCCAACTAGACTTCTATGTACAATTTTGCATCCACTTTTTTTAAATCATCGTCTTTGGTTAATATTTCATTCATATTCGAAGGTGTATTAATGGGCTTGCAATTTTTCATCTTAAACTAATTAAGCAAATCATTAATGTATTTACTTTGTGAAATAAAAATACCCACCGTTTAGTTGTTTTACCTTTATTCCCATAAAAGAATGCATTAAGCCCAAGTCTATCATTTCAAACTCATTTTTCATGATATGTATAAATTGATCCATTAACTTTTCATCATTTCTTGTACAAATTAAATCATCAACATATGTACAAACTATAAGTGTACCACCTAAACTTCAAAATTCAACATATAAATTAGGCTCACTCTCACTTCTTTTAAAAACATTTTTTATGAAAGTAACTGTCTATTTTTCTATACGAGGCTCTAGGTGCCTATTTGAGTCTGTAAAGTGCCTTTTTTAATAGATAAAACTTATGTTCCTGTCCTATAATTTGATAACCAAGTGGTTGTTCTACCAATACTTCCTCATTTAGATAACCATTTTAAAATTTTCATTTTAACATCAAACTGATAAACTTTCAACCTATATTAGGTTTCTAATGCTAAAACAGTTCTTATGGTGTCTAATTTAGCAACATGAGAATATGTTTAAGTATAATCAATACCTAGTTGCTGAGAAAAATCCTTTTCTACTAGTATTTCTTTATGTCTTTTAGTGGATCCATCAACTTTTTTTTTATTTTATAAATCTATTTCAAACTAATAACATATTTTTAGTAGGAAGATTAGCTAACTCCCATGTTTCATTTATTTCAATGAAAGAAATTTCCTCATTAATTGCTTTAATCTATAGTCTTTGGTTCAACTTGAACATGAGATAACAAACCAAAATTTGTACATTTGTATTAATACAAGTAGTGCCTTCATAAATTTTCTTAAGACTTTTTACCTTCCTTTTGAGGAGGACTCGAGCTTGAAGAACTAGATGGCAATGGTTGTGATATTGGTGAAGGGGCTGAAATAGGAACTATGCTACAAAACATCTAACTCCAAATAAATAATTTATTACTTTTCCTTGTCCACATTATCATTCCAATACCAAGCTTCATTTTTAGCAAAGATAGCATCTCTACTAAGAATCAGTTTTCACTAATTGGATTAAACAAATGATTACCCTTTGTCTCCTCATTATATCCAATGAAAATACACACTTTTGACATCAAACATTTTTCATACTTGATCAAGTATGTGAAAATAAGGTATATATCCAAAAACCCACAAGTGTGCAACACTAGGTTTTCTTCCACACCATATCTCATAAGGTGACATATTCTTCACAATTTTTGTTGGACACCTATTCAATAAATATACAGTTGTAGCAACAAATTCAACCTAGAAAATGTTTGGTAGGCCCTTAGCTTTAATAATTCTTTTGGGCCATTTCCTAAATGGTTCAATTTTTGTGTTCAACTACTCCATTTTGCTGAGGAGTATAACTTCCATTTAATTGTCTTTGTATTCAATAGGTTTTGAAATATTTTCGAAACTCATTAGAGGTGAATTCTCCCCCTTTATCTAAACATTAGATTTTGATAGGATAACTAATTCTCTTTTCCATACTAGCTTTGAATTGTTTAAATTTTCTTAAATTTCTTTGACAAAATAGACCAAAATCCTACTAAAATCATCCAAAAAGATTGAAAAATATCTATTTTTATTAAGATATAATGTTTGCATTGGACCACAAATATTAGTATGTACCGATTGATATGGTATGTTTTCTCTCAAATATATCCTATTGAGAAGGAATCATAGTGCTACTTACCAACAACATAACCTTCATCCACTCGATCATCATGAGAAATGAGTGGTAGTCCTCTTACCATATTTTTTTGAGAGAACAGTTTTAATGCTCTGAAATTTAAATTGTCCATATCAAGTGTGTCATAACCACTATTGATCCTTGTAATTTGTTTCAAGGACTTTGTTTTTCTTAAATTAGAAGGCATTAAGCTTGAATATATATTAACATAAGAAGAAATATACAAGAAAGTATATGAGAAAGAAGCATAAAGGAATAACATGGTCCCAACAAGAAGGAACAAAAGACATTAGATCTTGTATCTAATGATAATCAAATATGTCACTAAACAACCACCCTCTTGTGCTAAGCAACAAAGAACAAGGGAATATGAATGATATACTAGAAAATACTACTATAAATGAAGAAAAGACAAACTTCTTCATTCACTATGTTGGCGTTCTTAGCAACAAATTATATTCTCATAAAGTGCTCTAGATTGGCAAGAACCATTTCCTCGGCCTATAATTCTAAACATGACATATGAAAAATTCGTCACCTACATGGGTTGAAGTCATGAAACTGAATAAGGTTACAAAGAGATGAAGAATTCAATAACACCTCCCAAAAAATGCATTTTGAACTATAGTCCCAAACAACATTCTACAAATACACACCAAGACACCATCAAATTAATATTTAGCACCAAAACTGTGGCCGCCTGAGTAACAATAATAGAAATAATAATCTAAAGAGGGCACCAAAAATGGATAGGCCACAAAGTAGAAAGGCGTCTATATGCAAGACTTAAAGAGAAAATCTTATTCCACAACATTCTCGCTTTTTCCACTATTTGATCATTACTCTTTTTATCATAAATGACACATTCATTATTTTCAAAAATTGTAGAATAACCCTTTTCAACTAGATATCCTACACTCAGCAAAATATACTTTTTCTAACCAAGTTTTGCATTTACTACAATTGTCCGCTTACCAATAACTTCAACTTCCTTATTATCACCAAGTCACACTTCCATTCTAACCGAATCATACATATCTAAAAAAAATGGTTTTATTTCCTATCATGTGGCAACTATAACCACTATCCAGAATCTTTATATATTCTAATTCTTCCTTTGAAGCATTGCAAGCAAAAAATAAATTATATTTGATTGTTTTTTCTTTAGAAAAATGTGCATGTTGCTCGTTCTTTTCCCAGCAATCTCGTTCATAATGCAAAATTTTTACAATGGTGACACTGTATATGTGATTTCCCATAGTTTGGATTGTTCCCTTGACTATTACCAAAATTTCTTCCTCCAAAATAATTTTTAGTTTGTCCACTTCTTTCTCATAGTTTAGATTGTTCCTTTGACTGTTTATTTATTTATAGATAGAATTTATAGATAGAAGACTTAAGTCTTTTGACTCTTTAATTTCTATTACAACTAAATCAAATCTAGGAGGGAGAAACCTTAATATTTTTCCCACAACCTTTTGATCAACCAAGTTCTCCCCATAAGATCTAATATGATTGACCACACTCATTACATGAGTGAAAAAATCTTGCATTGTTTTGAGTCTTTCATGACCAAATTTCAAAAGTCCCTTCTGAGAATCTATAATGCCATTGTTTTTACTTTAAATGTGCTCTCTAATAAGAATTTTGTAACAATTTCCCAGTTTGGTTTGATTTTACACTTGTAGAAAAACTAAAGGATATTAACACATGTACAAACTGTTGAATGATAAACAAGGCTCTTGAGTCCTTTTTCCTATTTTCTTTTAATTGATCTTTTTCCACCTAGTTTAACGCTGGAAGGGCATTAGCATCTCTATGCTCTATGTTATGCCCAATCTTTTGGGCAAAAACTGAACAACAAATGTTTTTTAAAACAACATAAATACATTAAATAATCTACATTTAAAATGGAATAAATAAGTTTTTTCTTAACTAAGGGTTAACTCAAGGTTAAATAGAATGGTTTCTTAAGTTGATTTAATCAACTCTGTCATTAATGCATCAATAATTAGAGTAAACTAATTATTCCTTAAAAAGGGTCGTCGCAACTTAATTAATTAATTTTACTTAATTAATTATTTTTTTCCTAATTAAAATTCTCCTACAAGGATCAAGAGATATTAATTACTTCAATCATATTTAAAATACTCAAGACTAAATGAAATAATGTTATCTCATACTAAAAATAATTAATTGAACATACGCGAAATTACTTTTAAATTTAACTAATAAATTTAACCAAATCAATTATAATAGTTGCCAAGTAAAAATCATTTTATATTAAAGTCAAATTTAAATCCCCTTAGATATTTAAATTCCAACTATTATATAATTGACTAACAATGACCTCATAGGTTAAAAAGTTTACATTAATACTTCTAATAAATTTCATTAATAAAATTTTCCAAAAGATTTTTATCCCAAATAACATAATATGTGTGTGTGTGTGTGTGTGTGTGTGTGTGTACTTACACACAGTTCCCTACTAAAGTCTATATTAAGAACCAATTTTACCCTAGTCAATATTAGGAGTTAATAAATCCTACATATTGGCTATACATAAATGGGGGGGAATTTTTTTTCAAATTTTAAAAAGAATTCCCCCTCATTTCATTTTAATATTATTTTATTACAAACCCTTTCTAGGGTTTATTTATTCTACATATACTTTATCCCTATACTTTTTATTTATTTAATTTCAAGCTAACCCTAACCCAAAATTGGGTTAGGGTTGCTTGTTCTCTTTTTTTTGTGTGTGTGTGTCCAAGTGGAAGAGGAAGAACCAGCGCCGAAGAACCACATGGAGGGCCGAAGGAAGGAGAATGGTGGATTTAATGAGGTTGTGAGTGTGTGTTGGAGGGGGGCACCACTGTGGGCTACCCACAGGACGACGCAGTCATGCGTGTGGGTCGCGGCCCATAGTGGTGACTGAGGCCACCACTGTGGGTCGCGGCTCATAGTGACGGGTGCGGGTGCCTTGTGGATTGCGACCCACAGTGCGCTCTGAGCTGCCCTGTGGATGCACCCACAGGGAGCTTAACTCCAGTGTAGACATACATTGCCTTCTCTTTTTTTCTGTATTATTTATTTATTTATTTAATGTTTTAAAGAACATTTAAAATATTCTAACTATGAGGGCAAACATAATTTTGGTATGATCCAGAATTTTAAAAACACAATATTTCATTTCTAGAATACAATGTATCAAATAAATTTATATATATATACATGAGCATTTAAAAAAATAAAAAACATATTTAAAAATCATTTAACTAAGAAGAAACAATAGATTAGATGTATAGTTTAGAACATTATGCATAAACTTTTCAATATATATATATATATGATTAAATTTATTTCTTCCAAAGCATTTTAGCAGGGTATGCTAAATAAGAGGATAGAGTTATTTTTTTATTTTTTTTTCTTTATCAATAACATATAGTTAACATTTTGATTTAAATAACTCTATATCTAGATTTATTTACTTTTCACTAACATGCTTTTATAGATTGTAAAATATGACAGAATTTTATTCATTTATAGTTGCAACTAACTTTTTCTAAAAATCATTTAACCCATAAACAACAAGATGTGCAATAATAATATACATTCTAAAATATCTATCTTCTTTTGAGTTTGAACTATAGATGTAAGCAAATATTTCATTTCTATTTAAAAGTGACTTTTCTATTAACATTTAACTTTGCATTTCTTTTTCAATAACAATTAGAAACAAAATATAATATCTTTCTTAATCTTTTTCAAGCAACTATATCAATACATAAATAATCAACAAATGTATTCTTCTTTTTGCAGGAATATAAATACTTTAAATTTAAAATACATCTTTATTACATAGTAAAAACTATTCCAATAGTTACATTTAGTACATCATTGCTTCTTTTACTAAGACAAGAAGATAACTAAATCAAGCCTCTCATTTCTACTAAATGAGGGCTTATCCATTACATTTATTTTTGCAACTAAATACAATAGACATAGGATCATCTCAAAGCTTTTCCTTCCAAATATTTTCCCAAGAAAACCTATAATAAAAGATTTTAGGTTGTGACCATGGAAGCTCACCTCCCAACCTAGGCTTACAAGAAGCCACCCTCGAGCTAGGAGAACTAAGGCTAGACAGGATACACACAATCAATACACATACAGGAAAGAAACTCACAAACAACTTTAACACTCCCAACCTAAGGATAAACAATGTCACTTGTGTGACTTTTCAAGTGGGTGAAGGTGGACCATATACCTAGAGGATAATTATACAAGTAGGAGAATATACTGCCATTGCAAGGCTACCAAAAAACACATCCACAAGTTCCAAACTTGTCCCGATAATTCTTTATCTCCCCCAAGGCATACAAACCAACAAACTCCCCTTATGACCCCCATTGCATAAACAGAACACTATGCAGCAAGGGTCCCATAACCCCTTGTAAATCACTCTCTTCCAAAGAGATCCTCTACACTCATAGGTTGTCAAACAACCCTTCACCCCAAGGCCACTCTACCCTCCCAAGGGTGAGTTTGGCCTTAAAAACTCCCAAAACAAAACTAAAAAAAATCACAATAACAAAATAAAAGAATAAATAGGAAAGAACTCAACATCTTCCTAACACAATAAGATATCAACAATGAAAAGCAACTATAACAAGCAATCTTTTTAAAAATACAACAACATACATGAGCTAGAAAAACAACCAACCTTAAATCTACCAAAAGGATGATGATTCTTGTAGAAGAGTTGCCCAAATCCACTATCTTTTCCCTTCAAGACTTAGCCAAAAATATTCCAAAACTTACAAAAACTACTCAAGAATCTAAATCTCCAAAAATGGAGAGTGGGTGAACAACTTTTCCCTCCCAAACTACTCCCTAAGAAGACACTCCTCATTCTTTTCAGCCCTCTTGGGAAGGGTGAAGGATGTGCATAGGTTGGTCTTCCTAACACCTTACAAACTATCTACCCAAGGCACTTCAAAAAGATAAAAGGAATGGGGAAGAGCAATGTCACTCATAAGGAGGGTTGTCTAACTTAGGAAGGCTCCTCAAAAGTTGAAATTCGGCCAACATGGGAAACTCAACTTTTGGGGTGACTAAACAGTCCCTAGGGAGTGGACACATGGCTAAATTTGACCTTCATCCATAGGTACATAATATGGCCGACTAAAAATGCCCCTAACTTGACCCTAGGAGTTAGTTTAACCCTTTATAAACTCACCCAAAGTTTACTTACGGGTCAACCCTGAGTTGACCTTTCAAATGGCTCCCTATCCAAGACTTTCTTGGGACCATACTAGGATAATTGAAAAATGGATTGATAAAACAAATTTCCTCCCAAGGGACATGTCATTGCCAACTCACTTTACAACAAGTGTTAAGTGACACCACAAAAGAATTACACATCACTAAAATACACATGGAAAATGTCCCTTTTTTGGAATTTATAAATTAAACAATTTCCAAATTAAACACACATCCAAGCATAACATTTACAAATTAAAACATATTTACAAACGAGGTGTTGTCTCTCCAAATAGACAACCCTTGGCTTCACAAATGTACATAGGTCTAGGTTTGATTCTCCGAATAGTTTCCATGGTAACATGGAATAATTTTCTTGCACATCTCACTTTGCATATTAGTAATTCCAAATATCACATATAATATTATCATATGAAAAGAATACAATTCAGACATTGCATACAATTTCATTTATAATAATCAAGTTTTCAATTATCTAATAACATCCACTTAAAAGAATCTACTAATTGGCATCATCATAATCATCATGGAATTAAATCATTTATAGAGCATGCATCCATAATTTTCTAGCATCAAAACAAAGTACTGCAAATCAAAGTAAATGACATAATCATATCAATGTTATCCAAACACTGGATCATATAAAATATATGTCCATAATGCATCAAAATGTAGTATCAATAGTAGGTCTAACATGAAAATAACTAAAATGCTATGAAGGCTCGGGGTAGGGCCTCACACTCTATATATCCTTGTTCTACCAATTCCTGCAAATCTTGGGACCTAAACAAGGTTTACATTTTTATACTACACAAATTAGTTTTCCCATTTAAGTACAGGTATTTGGGGCCGAGTTAAACTGGAACCATTTGCTACCATATTTGCTTTTCACAAACAATCTCCTCTCACAAATTTCATTAAAAAATAAAAATAAAAATAAAATTTATATCTTTGTAATTATGCAACTAAACCTATCACACCTAACTTCTATGCTAATATGTAACCCACTTTCTAACATGTTGCTATTTAGTGAATAAACAATTATTTTTTAATCTCCGATGGCTCTGATACCACTTGTTCATTTTAAAGGAAAACCTAGTTGCAAAATATAAAGATTCAAATTGAAAAACTATTCTAAAAATTACGAGAACTTAATACCCTACTGCCATTTCTATGAAATATATATTGATTTATTAAAAACATTAATACATAGCACAAGATTCTTTACACCATAACTGCTACAAAAAAATTATTCTTTGCATTTAAACTTGAAAATTCATATATAGAGGAAAAAATTTGTTACATATGAATTAATATAGGGTTTCACATTATGAGGATAGAATTGCAATTTTACAACAAAAAACTTATCTCTAGTGCTCAATACACATCAATATTAACAACATACACAACCAAAGGCTTTTCAACTATTGCAACAACTTCCTGAAGCCTATCTCAAAGAAATCCCTTCTATCCAGCAAAATGCTCCCGCGTACAGACCCAAAAAGAATGGATTTTTATTACAAAGTATGAACGACAAATACATTTCTTCTACACAGAAGGAGGAAATTTTATCTTGCAATAGGTGTTACCAAAGGGAAATAGCCGTTACATAGGCAAAAATCAAAAATGAAAATTCTTTAAGAAAGGAAACATATTTGAAAACTAGCATAAATATCTAGAGTGACTTAAAAAAGAAAAATGATTTGCTCAAGAGTTGTTGATGAGGAATTAAGCATTACTATTTCTCGGATAACTCGCTAATGGTTGTGATGTTTGATCCCCTCAAAGAAACCTTCGAGTTGCTTCTTTCAATGGATTGTGTGGGAATGAGTAGAGAAAAAATTTAAATAACACAAAACAACAGAAAGTAGATTAGACAAACACAAAGACATAAGACACAAATTTATAGTTGTTCACCGTTAAGGCTACGTCCACTCTCAAGGAGGGATATCTCTTCATTAATCATTACCAGTCTACACCATACATGATCTACACTCATTCTTATATACAAATGTCTAACTCTTCGAATATGAAGAGACAAAGAGACATTGAAAGGAATAATTATGTGACTGTTGAACTTCACATTCCCAACAATCTCTTTGACGAAGGCCAACCGATACAATCATCCAGTGTGACATTCATGCCTCCATTTCTAAACTCACATTACACCAACCTACAAGATTTTAACTTTGTGAACTCTTATTCACGTATGCTTCGAATTAACCTTTTTCCAAATCAAATCAAAATTAACAAAATTTCACATCTGAGCATCTTCAACAATTTTGGAACTATCCACATTATCTTCTAACACAAGACAGAATCTAATATCAACTTCATAAAATTTATTAATTTCCTCCAACTAATCAAAGCTCTCTTGTAAAATTTTATCAACAGTCACCAGTCAATTGTCTTAAACCCATTGTTGCCCCCACTCTATCAGGTGTGGTCTTCCGCAGTGTTTCAGGCAAAACTACCTCAGTTGCCTCTAAAAAGGATTTTGAAGCTTCCTTTGGATTTGCTACATAGGCACTCAAGCCAGGATTTTGTTGTTTAAATAACTCCGGCCAATTCCAATTGGCACGAGCTTAATATTATGGTGAAAACAATAAACATGGACTTTACTCCCATAGCCCCCCTTGTCAAAAATAGTAGCATAGCTCTTGGATTGGGCTAATAACTTTTCCTCAACAGTGTGATGATACAAAATTTCCTCTTGCATCACATGATTCATTCTAGGCATGAGTAACCGTTCAAAACAAATCAACAACATAGGAACAGAGATCACAAGCATCACGCCCGTGAACCTATACATCTTTTCCCGCACTGTCTCATACAGCATTCATACTGCATTCTCAACATCATCTTCTCCTGTTCTAAATATCCATCAATTGATGGATTTAGACCCTCCAGCTCCCAACACGATCGAGCTTGATCGATAGTTGATATCGACTTTATCTAGTTACGCTGTGAAAGCGTTACGGTTCCCAAAAATCGAGGAATAAGTAAATTGTGAATAAAAGAGACATTCACTTCATGTATCCATGTTTTCGCAATGAGACTGGTATTCCCTTTGAATTCATCCATTTGTCCAACAACTTTCACACTCCCTGTCTACTGACTAGTGAATAAATTTGATGAGGCGACCTCATTCACATATGCCCTATTCTCGGTATCATATACCTCATTCATATTTGATTTATGATTACCACCCTTCTGCATGTTAAACCACTTCACCGTTCCAGACTGTTTCTCTACCATTACTACAACAAGACTTTGCAATTAATAGAAAACAAAATCCTTTGTTTGATATGCTTCAAAGGACTTTCCGATGTCTAAGGTCTACGGGCGCGCCAGCTCCTCTAAAGCAAACGAAAAAATCTCGCACGTCTCTGTGAGCATCTTAATCTGGCTGAAATCATCTGCCTCGTCTCTCAAACTAGCCAACTTTAATTTTTTGGTTTCTTCTTTTATTCGTTTGATCTCTAGTCTTACACGCACTTCAGGATTGCACTCCCTGGAGACTCGACCCCCTAAACACCTATCAGGATCATCCTCACAACCGACAATGTATTGAGTGACTTGTTCGGTCACTTTGGCGTCATCACAGTTACTAACAACAAACTGGTGCACCTCCACTCCTAGCGCGGCTAAAGACACCTCCTCTTCATTATTTGATGACAAATACTTATGCATAGCACAGATCTCATCACTCGATGATGACGCGGTACGTAACTGCAAAGAAAACAAAACATAACAAAAACAAAACCCCTTTAGCAATCTGTGTTAAGGACTCGGTCATCTCTAACGAAAATATTTCACTGCTGCCCATCTTTGCAAAGGGAGTTTCTTCGCCTAGAAATTTAGCCATGCCCATATGATAGCAGTTTTCCAACGCAATTTGCCTTGCAGAGCTGTGGGTTGAAAACCGAAACTGTCGAGGGAGGTGGAGATCATGATATCTAGCACAGCCTTGAGCTCTTAGCAGCCTCCTTCACCTCTGTAATCCCTGCGCTCCTAGGATCTCCAGTCACCAGGCACCTCGATTCCTCCTCCGTCAGCTCCTATCGTTCCTTCTCCAGCAAGGTATCTGATCTGTAATTAAGGCTAAATAAAATTGTGCTTAATTTAAATTACAGATTTATCCCAATCGCAAACAGAATTGCGTGGTTATGTTTTTTTTAACCATTGAAATTACAAAAGCTAAGCTCAATTAATCCGTTGCACAACTTAATAATGTTAAATAATAACTTAAAAAGAAATTGAAAATCAAACGAATAAAAGAGAATTAGAAGATAGAAGAAAAGAAGGATCAAACGCAGATTGATAACGGAGTTCGTCCAATTAGGACTACATCTCCGAGTCCACTTCTCAATGTTGGACCGCTTTATTAAGATTGCAAAGCACCTGAAAATGCCTTCTTACAATTCTCAAGCTTCAAAACCTACATAAGAATTTCTCACAATCTCTCTCCTCTACAATTTTTGGTGTAATAATCAACACCTTGTATTTCTTCTCCAAGAATTCTCTCAAGATCATCCCTCTCCAATCACCAATGTGACTATTTTCCTCCCAAGAGCAATTGATTCCCTTTACAAGCCAAAAACTCCCCCTTAAATACAATTTTATTTGCTATAATGGGGTTAACAATAATATAATATTCATATATTCCATACACCCCAATTCGAGCCCTTAAAATATTTTAAAAATTGCTTAAAATATTATAACATGGGCTCTCCTTAATTTCGGGTTTGTATGGTTTAATTATTGTTTTGATCTTGTGTAAATGAAGGGGCTCAGGCCCTACCTCCATGGACTACCTTTGTTTCCAAACAAAATTTGTTTTAAGGCTGTGAGGAAGCACCAGTTGTGAGGCATGAACAATAAGTGGGAGGTTGGTGGTATGAACTGCCAGCTCCTTAATATAGGCTTCATTACTTTCAATAGCAACTTGGCCCCTATCATGTCCAAGGAATGTGCTTGCTCTTAACGGTGGAGAGAAAAAGTAGAGAGGGGGAGGTCAAGTCTTCTAGATCCTCCTGGATCATTCTTCCCAATTGAGAAGCTTTTGGACCACCAAAAGGTCTATTTTTACATAGAATTTAAGTGAGGGCATTGTTGCCTCACTTGCCCAGTATCATTTGTCCACCCTACTGGAATTCCGAACATCTGACTCATCACAAATAAGATGAAAAATGAGATAGCTTTGTTGATACAATCAACTGTAATTTCACCAATATTCATTGTCGCATCCACCATCCACATAGAACTAACTAGTAGAATAGCAAACAAGACTAAATAAAATGATGCCAAAGAAAAAGTATCAACGTGTTGGATCTCCTGAAGAGGAACATCATTAGAAAATGAATCATTCAAACCCTCTTTTACCACCTTCGATTGAAGGCTTAAATGTGCTTGCAACTGATCCTCACATTGTGCTTTCTGTGACACCTTATCATGATCAGAGAATATTTCATCTTCATGCTTAGTATCACTAGTTGTTACAAACATAAGGGTTAATGTATTCCTTGCATTTACAATCATCTTCAAATGCCCCGTGTTTACAATAGATCTATCATTCTTCATGTGATGAGCTTTCACAATGAATTCAATTCTATCTTTAAACAAAAGATACCTGTTATGTTCCCTGTAGAAAATGGCCTTTCTATCATACAAATAAGGACTACCTAGAACCATCCCAGAGATGTCAAGTGGAATTACATCTAACTCTACCTCATTTACAAACTTGGATGTGATTGCAAATCGGAGTTTACATTGTTTTGATACATGTAACCGAGCATTATCATGCACCCAACCCAATGGATATGGTTTAGGATGAGGCGTTGTTTTTAATCCCAATTTCTTAACAACTTGTTCAGAGATTAAGTTCACTTGTGATCCACTATCTATGAGTGTATCAATTTTAGTTTGTTTTGCAATAGCCCTTATGTGAAACAATTAATTCCTTTTTCTTTCAACAGAGACCTCATTACACTTTATAGAAGAAGTATGGGAGCTGGTATTAGCAATGGGAACAATACCTTTTATACCCACAACTGCTATCTTGGATTCATCACCAGATTATGAACCAAGGTCCTGCACAATAGTTGTGGTCTTTTGCTTACCCTTTTGATTCTTGAACCACTTGGGTTTTTGATCAGGATGCAATTTCCAACATTTTGCATCTTCGTGCCCTTCCCTTTTGTAGTGTGAGCAATAAGGCTTCTCCTCCTCTTTCTTCATAGAAACTATTCGCTGCATTTTCTCCTTCCCTTTCTTGCTCCCTTTGTGTAAACTGGATTCCATGAAAAGACTATTATGGCTATTCCTTGAGCCCGTTTCAAGATGAATGGCTTGCACACTAACTTCATCAAGGTTAGTTGGATTAAACATAAGTATTGTATGTCTCAAATTCTCATGCAATCCACCTATATACTTTAACAAAGTTTCTTGCGTGTATAAAAGAATGCCCAAAATTAAAGCTCTTTCCCTAAACTCCTGTGTATATTCCTGCACACTTTGTCCTTTCTCTTGCCTTAATGATTGCCAATTCATTACTTCTTTTTGCATGTGACCTAATGGATAAAATTGTTTCTTAAGTGTAGCTGTAAACTCAAACCAAGAAGAAATTATTTTACCATATCGGCTAAGATCTTCTTGAGTTCTGCTCTCCCACCAGATTAAGGCTGTGCCTCCTAGGCGAAGAGTGGCTAACTGGATCTTTGAAGCATCATTAGTAAACTTCTCAATCGTGCAATAAACTTCAACTTGTTTTATCCAATTATCAAGTTTTTCTGCATCCACTTCTCCATTATAGGTTGGCAATTCAAATTTAACATCAAGCTTTAACAAAGGTGAATTAGACTCAGACTGTACAGGTTGTTTTTTCTTGGGGGAAGAAGTAGAAGAAGAAGATGAAGAAGATGAAGAAGAAGAAGATGAAGAAGACGGGATGGAGGTTCAGGAGGGTCACTACCAGTTCCTACTCCTTTGTCTTTGACATCTTTCGAAGGGGATTCACCTTCCTTCTTCTTTTTGTCTTTTCTTTCCTTTTTCTTTTGTCTATCCTTGTTCAACTCTTCCACCATCATCTTCATGTCTAGGAATGCTTTATGAAATTTTTCTTCATTCTCAAAGAGTTCAAGATTAACACATTTTCCTTCTTCTGATTGTGCCATGGTTGATCTTCGAGTAACACGCCTTGATTCAATCTCTGGATTAAACTCTTCAAGTGCACCTTCTCCTTGCTTTAACTTCAACCTGGTTAACATCCACCACTTGCAATTTTTTTTCTGTTAAACTGCTCTGATACCACTTGATCTGTAATTAAGGCTAAATAAAATTGTGCTTAATTTAAATTACAAATTTATCCCAATCGCAAATAGAATTGCGTGGTTATGTTTTTTTTAACCATTGAAATTACAAAAGCTAAGCTCACTTAATCCTTTGCACAACTTAATAATGTTAAATAATAACTTAAAGAAGAAATTGAAAATCAAACAAATAAAAGAGAATTAGAAGATAGAAGAAAAGAAGGATCAAACGTAGATTGATAACGGAGTTCGTCCAATTAGGACAACATCTCCGAGTCCACTTCTCAATGTTGGACTGCTTTATTAAGATTGCCAAGCACCTGAAAATGTCTTCTTACAATTCTCAAGCTTCAAAACCTACATAAGAATTTATCACAATCTCTCTCCTTTACAATTTTTGGTGTAATAATCAACACTTTGTATTTCTTCTCCAAGAATTCTCTCAAGATCATCCCTCTCCAATCACCAATGTGACTATTTTCCTCCCAAAAGCAATTGATTCTCTTTACAAGCCAAAAACTCCCCCTTAAATACAATTTTATTTGCTATAATGGGGTTAACAATAATATAATATTCATATATTCCATACACCCTAATTCGAGCCCTTAAAATATTTTAAAAATTGCTTAAAATATTATAACATAGGCTCTCCTTAATTTCGGGTTTGTATGATTTAATTATTGTTTTGATCTTGTGTAAATGAAGGGGCTCGAGCCCTACCTCCACGGACTGCCTTTGTTTCCAAACAAAATTTGTTTTAAGGCTGTGAGGAAGCACCAGTTGTGAGGCATGAACAATAAGTGGGAGGTTGGTGGTTTGAACTGCCACCTCCTTAATATAGGCTTCATTACTTTCAATAGCAACTTGGCCCCTATCATGTCCAAGGAATCTGCTTGCTCTTAGCGGTGGAGAGAAAAAGTAGAGAGGGGGAGGTCAAGTCTTCTAGATCCTCCCAGATCAGTATCCGACGTAAGATTCTCAGATGAATAATCCCCAATTTTGGGTCTGGCCACATTTAATACAGCGCTCATTGCAAGGTTGTTATCAATAGTTCCACTTGGACAACACTCAGCATATTCTATAGGCTGATGCCTACTCTTACATTGTTGACATCTTCCAAACTGTGATTCTTCTGTAATTCTTTCCCTTTCCATTTTCGATTCAAAAATAGAAATAACTAAGTTGTCATCCAATGAATTCTCTTCAAATTCCTACGTCTACCTCTCTATTTTCTTCGACTTCTCTGTCAAACTTATTGTCTTCCGCTTCTGATTGCGTGCCACTAAAAACACCCAAATTCTCTTCCAAATGCTCAAACACCTTAGGAAACATGCTAACCGTGAGACTCTGGCTATCTTGTTTCTCATTGAAAGAAAAACAATTTACCTCTGCCCCTATATACTTAATCGAGACATTCTCCTTATACATCGATTGTTTCTCAACATTTTCTAGCTTCACCTGAAGCTCGGATTCGGCCTTTGAATTGCTATAATTATTTTCAAGAGCTGTTATAAGGTTCTCAAGCTCAGCATAACTATCAGTCGACATATCCTTAAGGCTACCGATATTTACTTTTTTTTTTTTTTAACTTTCCATTACTTCTTCTTCCCTTAGACTTGACATAGTTTAAATCTCCAAAATTCTTTCCAAGGAATCCTCCTTAAAATACAATAAATTCGCGAGAAATAGATTTTCCTCCTTTAGCCTTACAATTTTGCCTTCTTGGTAGCTTTCAGCATCATATATCTCATCTTCTTCAAGTTCATCTTCGCTCTCCTCAACATCATCTTATTTAGCCGAATCTTCTTCATTTTTCCAACCATCCCACCAATGTACATGCCATTTTGTTTCAACTTTTACATGCACAACACCACTCTCTACGAATTCTAAGTTACCAAGAAATTCTATCATGGTGGAATCAACTTCATCTTCTTCTTCCATCTCCGCTCAATCCAACAATGACTTTGATATCAATTGTAAGTTCAATGAGCAAAGAAAACATTTAAATAACACAAAACAACATAAACTAAATTAGACAAACACAAAGACACAAGACACAAATTTATAGTGTTCCACCGTAAAGGCTACATCCACTCTCAAGCGGAAAAATCTCTTCATTAATCATTACCAATCTACACCATACATGATCTGCACTCATTCTTATATACAAATGTTCAACTCTTTAAATATGAAGAGATGAAGAGAAATGGAAAAGAACGGTCATGTGACTGTTGGACTTCACATTCCCAACAAATTCAAGATTGAAATTAAAACTTATCCCTCATAATTCCATTAACAATGATATTTCTTTTAAATGATAAATCATCTCCCATGATCTCAGCACAAGAACGAGTTGCTGAGTTAAATGATAAATTTGATATACTTTATGCATTGAGTTAGTGACTGAAACTAACTGTAGACATATAAAAATGACCATATTCCTAAATGAATATTTTATGTTCATTTTCCTATTTAATTAAATCCAATTTAATTAAATTATCCACATTCTTCTATTTAATTAAGTAAATCACTTGATTAAATTCACTATACCATTTAATGAATAAATCATTTTATTCAATTAAATCCCCCTAGCCACTTTTAATTAAATTCAAATTTAATTAAATAGTTATCCTAAATTGAATAAATCAAATTTATTTAATTCCAACCAAATTGAATGAAAATCAAATAAATTCAATTAAATCCTATTATCCCTACATCCACTTGCAAAATCCCAAACCCCTACCTAACCCCTTCTAGAATATTCTAACCAATTCTAATTAACCTAAACACCCTCTAAACTTTGTCACATCCCTAAGCAAAGGGAGGTCACTTCTCAAATGGCCCAAAGTCTTGGATAACCATTGAAGGTTTTCAACCTTCAACCACCAAAACCCCCAAAGTCTTTGAAAACCATTGAAGGCTTCCAACCTTCAACCACTTAATCCCCAAAGTCTCCAATAACCATTAATGGTTATTTCAAACCCTCCCACATGGTTAAAACATTTGTTTTGACTCAACCTCTATCCAACCCAAGGGTCTCATCAGGTCATTAATGCTTTGACCATGATTATCTCTTAATCATTTGCACAAAGGTTTATCTTTGGATTAGATCCTAATTCATTGGGTAAACCTAACTTAGACTTGACCCTTAGACTTTAGATAACCATGAGGTCTTCTCAGGCCTTTAATGCCTCCAACCTCTTCTTTCAACCCAATCCTGTGTGGACATTTGTCACCCTGTCATTGGTGCAAATTGTGCACATGGATCCCCAACTTTCAAACCTGGCCCTTGATTAAACCTTTCAATCCTGACCATCCATTGCCCTGTTTATGCTATAAATAGAGCTCTCATTCCTCCATTTTAAACAATCATCTTTCAAATTTGAAGCATCACACTTATGCTCAAATTCTTTCAAGCTTTCTCATTTTATATATGCTCCTCATTTAGCCTCTTTTAGATCATAAATTAGACTAATATGCATGCTTAGATTACTTTATTTGCCATTTAGATCAGAATTATCATTTAGTTTGTTGCATTTCTAACATCTCATCTAGCTTATAACACATCTCATATTAAAAACAGTTAAAATCTCTCTCGTTCTCATATTTGCCATCCCTAAACCATTTTGCTCAGTAATCTGAGAGCAAAACATTGGTTTGAGGGACATTGTGAGATAAAGAACCATGGGACCCTCTTTGGGAAGCTAAGTAACATCACGTTACTCCATAGCTTGCATCAAGAAGTCCTGTGTGTGTGTGTGTGGACTAGTATTCTAACATATTTTCACATATTTAGTTTTATTTGCCCATTTTTCCCACATACATTTCTGGCGCCCACCGTGGGGCACGCACCCCAATAACTTATCATTTTTTGAATTTGAAGACTTTTGCAGGTACGCGGGAAACTAGAATTGGCGCGTCTCAGGAACATTTTAGCGCATAAGCCAAACAGTTTAGCGCTTCTAGCCTACTGTTTAGCGCGTGGGCTCTCTATTCCAGCGCGTTCAAACTGTTCCTTAGCGCATTAAACTATTGACAAATTTTCCTGTAGGTATCGACGCCGGCGAACCACAGATAAGCGCGTTTGCCAGACAGAATAGCGCGTGCACCCCAAGTTTTAGCGCTTCACCTACATCTTCCAGCGCGTATCAACGGACAGTTAGCGCATTGAAATTCATAATTTCTCAAGAAAAACTGAAACGCAGATCAGCGCATCTACCTGACAGATTAGCGCATGACCCAAAAATAATAGCGCTTAGAATCGATCTTCCAGCGCATGTGAATAGACAGTCAGCGCATTAAACTTCAAAAATTTCCCGAATAACAGACCGCGGGAAAACCAAACCATAAATTAGCGCGTCTGAGCGACAAAGTAGCGCTTCTGAGAAACAGAATAGCGCATGCATGCGGGACAGTAGCACATCGACCCAATATTGTAGCGTGTACAGTTTGTTCTGTAGCGCGTCAAAAAGAAAACCAACAAAAGATTGTGTAACCGAATAAATAATTTTAGACTTGTGGAAGTCCCCCGAAACAAACTAACCAATTTCTTTTTGCAGGATTTTTAACAAGTTTCTTGCAGGAAAAGCCAGGAGATTTGTTTTACAAACAAAACGTTTTTCCTTTTGTTGACCTCGAAAATCAAAATTTGCTTTGTTGACGATCTATTTTCCATAGATTAAATAATCATTGCTATACAGGGTTAAAAAGAACACCATGCTTGTTGGAGCAACATCTCCAAATAGAGGTTAGCAAACCATTGTCTTGAAGGCTAAAAAGAACAACTTATCTGCCGTGTATCGAAAATGGAAGGTATATGCTCTCCCCTTAACTAGGTGACCAAAAAGCCAAACCACTCTTAAAGCTTTCTTTAATTCAAGCAATAAATCTTTTAGCAGGCCTGCCTTCCCGAGGAGTTGCACTCAACTCTTAAAGCCGTTTATGGCCGGTGTGAAGGGAACGACCTAAGTGGGGAACGGCTTTGACGCCAAGAATTCCAGCCCACTATAATCAAATGTGGAAAGTGATGAAAGTCCTTTTCAACGGTTGCGCGCAGCGATTAGCCTTCCCCCAGTATCCTTGAGATACGTAAAGCCTTTGTTCTAAAGGTTGGGAAGCCTCCTGAGGGAGTTTATCACAGACGGCCGAACGGGAAGCCTGATTAAGAACCTTAGCATTAGAAACTTTGAACTGAGTCAGTATCCAAACATTTGTAACATCATAGTGCAAGGGTGGGGAAGAATCCGCCCACAAGATTACTCACCATATATCTCCCAAGATAACTACTCAACTGTGAAGCAATTCACTTTGGGTTAATTTCTGGCAAAAGGCAAAAAAACGGGCGCCCTCTAGGGGGTGACACGGCTGTTTGAGCTGACGGAGTATCGAGACTAGTGAGCTATGATGTTGCTTATGACCCTTGAATAAAGAGTCTTTCTGAAGTGTTTATTTTGTATCCAACCTGTTAAAACATTGGGGATTCGAAAACATCCTCGACAGAACATACACTTTATGTTAGATTAAGTGAAATGATTGTACTTTGTGTGCCATGTTTACATTTTGTATTTCAGAAAATCATCCATCCTACTTAAAAATTCTCTCAACAAAAGTCAAAAACATCACAAAGGCACCAAAAGGAAAAATCAAGGTAGTTTAGTGCGTGGGAACAACATATTAGCGCGTCAAACAGTCATTTTAGCGCATCTGAAGAACAAAATAGCGCGTACAACAAAAACAGTAGCGTTTCAACTGAAAGTAAAACAAAGACCAGATATTTTAGCGCGTGCAAAACATATCCTAGCGCATGTTAGGAATCATTTAGCGCGTGTAACAAACGTCTTAGCGCTTAGAATCTCTGTTTTAGCGCATTAACCAAACCAGTTAGCGCGTGAAAGTAGCAGTGTAGCGCATAATTCTCCAGAAAAACTTCACTACAAATTTCAAAACAGTCTGTTTTAGCGCGTGTAACAAACATCTTAGCGCGTGGGATCTTTGTTTTAGCGCATTAACCAAACCAGTCAGCGCGTAGAAAATACAGTCTAGCGCGTACATATTTCACAGTCGACCAAACAAAATTTTTCAAAGTCAATATTTTAGCGCGTGACCAGGGGCAAAGTAGCGCGTGGATAAATAGTTTTAGCGCATTAAAAAAAAATTCTAGCGCATTGAACAACTGTTTTAGCGTGTGAGAAAAAGGAGAAAAACAGAGAGTTGAAAGACCAAAATTTTTTGAAAAATTCAAAATATTTTAAAACACAATTTTTCATCAAAACACGTCTTTATCAAACCCGAGTGACAAAAACAAGCCATAAAACTATTTCTCAAGTCAAATTTGCGTCAAACAAGGTTGTCCAAATCTGAAAACGAATCGAGCATTAGAGGACGTCTTTTCTATCATAATCCGGAAACTTGTCATCATCAGTGTCAATTCAATCCTTTAAATATCTTACGGATCTCATCTCAAAAACACTTGTCTAGAAATTTTCCAAATTGTCAAATTCAGTTTCCAGATCGGGAAACTCTTATCCATATCATTTGACATGCTTTATCGTGAAGGAATAGCTAAACCTTCATTCTGATAAAGTAAAATTTGAAATTTTCAAAACAAGAATCAACTGAATCCAAATCAAGCAAAGGAAATCATTGATCACTCATGCATGACTAATCCCCTCATTCTGAGAAAGAAGAACCTCTATCGCAACATCACGTTAAAGAAACAGCGACCGAGCTTTTCCAAATTCATCAAGAGAAATAAATTTTTATACATCAATCGTCAACTCTTCAAATCTCATCGGGTATTTCTTCATCACGTCAAACGTTATATCCAAAACAAATCCAGCGAATTTGACAAAGAACCCCTGAAAACAAGAGCATACTGTCAAAAGTCTGCTTTTAATCAAAAGATAAACCGCGGAGGAAAAATCAATCCAGCATTCCTACCCGACGAGTGCATCACATATAACACACCTAGACCAGAACCACCAACGCCAGAGCAAAACATCAACGAGGACTTTGTTCCTTTCATCACTGAAAGTTTCTATTGAAATGCCTGTCACTCGCTCTCAACAAAACAAACAAAGCGAGACACCCGCGGAATCAAGTATGAATCGCAGATTATCAAATCCTTTTGAAGTTCCATCTTCAGAAGATCCTGAAATTACTGACGCAATTCTTCAGGAATGCCAAGAAAATCCTTCATTCCAAAAACTCATTGAAAAACTCATGGAAAATGACAAAAAAAAATATCTACTTATGCTTACAAGCAAAGGTGTCAAACTTCCTAAAGATTTCGACGCAAACGTCTTTCAAACAGGATCTCAACAATACACATATCAAGAACAACAAAGGGAAGAAGAGACTCGCATACCTGAACAACGTATTCCAGAACAACATAGACCAGAAATGCGAGTACCTATGTTCGAAACCCCCGAACAACACATACCATTTGCTACACCTTTTCAAATGAGAACAAATCCAAGGGAAGAACTCTTCCCTCGGCAAGATAATACACCTTTGGTTGCTCTTACTCAACAGATGCAAATGTTGCAAAGACAAATGCATGACATGCAACAAGGGACAACAGTGCGGTATTCTATAAACGAAATCTGTCCTTATCCATTTGACAGAAGCTTAAACATGATACCTTTTCCTCCAAACTCAGACATTCCCAAATTTGATAAATATGATGGGAAAGGTGATCCTCGAGATCATGTTCGAGAATTTTGTACTATGAGTCTTGAATTTGCTCATAATGACACGTATCTGATGAGGTTATTCCCAAGAAGCCTGGGAGGACAAACAATGGAATGGTTATCCAAGATTACACCACCTGTTAGATCATTTGACGAATTGGTCAACAAGTTCATCACCCATTATTCTTACAACATCCAACATGCCATAACCATGTTAGATATCTGCAACACCAAACAAAAGAAAAATGAAACATTCATGTTATTCCTTCAACGTTGGCGACGCATGGTATCAAGATATCCTCGCGATATTCCTGAAAAAGAGAAAATGGAAATCTTCATTGATAACTTGAATGGGGAAATGAGTTACAGACTCAAACTTCAATGCATCCCATCTTTTGACAAGTTAATTGAAAATGGCATCCAAGTAGAGGAAGCTTGTGTCAAAAAGGGAACACTCAAGTTCTACAAAGAAGGAACGAACTCATCAAACTACAATAACCAAAACAATACCAATCTAGACAAAACTCGATTTTGGACTCGAAACAAAAACGACGGCAACAATGAATCCTATGATCCTAAATCTAAACAGCCAGTGCTTGCTTTATCAGGAAATACTCAGAATACGAAAAATCCTAAAAATGCTACTCCCAATACACCAAACAATACTCAAGGACAACTCAACACCAACAATGCCAACGATAATCAAAACAAAAATCTAAATCCAGGGCCTAACAACAATTCACGCAACACCAACAATTTCCATAAGCGTATTTTCACACCATTGGGCCAATCATTAGAGTCTGAATTCAGAGAGCTGTTAGCAAACAAGGTTCTTTCTTTACCTCCAATCAACAATTACGAACCCCCGATCAAACCACCTTGGTGGAATGATTCCCATTATTGTGATTTTCATCGAAACAAAGGTCATAGAACAAACGAGTGCATGAGATTGAAACACATAATCCAAGACATGATTGATCGAGGTGACTTAATAGTGGATGGTCTCAAAACAAATAATGATCACGAAGCCTTCAAAGATCCTTTACCAAATTATAACAAAGATGGAGCATCAAGTTCAAATGATACACGCGGAGCTCATATTAATCACATCTACAACAACACAATCAATCACATATCAGCTGACGACCATCAAGTCAATGTTATAACCATTCGAGATAAACGTGATCATGAATCTGTCAATGTAACAACCCGGACCCAGAAATATGTCTTAAAGGGGCATACTGCACCTCCAACCACCACACCAAAGATCCAATACGACTTAGTTACTCAACTGCGAAAAACTTCGGCTCAGATATCTATCCTGGAATTGTTAAAACTATCTCCAAGACACAAAGACATATTGGAGCAAGCACTCTTAGAAGCAAATGTACCTCAAAATCTGGATACAGATAGATTCCAAGCTATGGTGGCCCACATGACAGAGTCTCATAACCTCACCTTCTCAGAGCATGATAATACTTCATTGAGTCATCCACATAATACTCCTCTACATATTGAAGTCATTGTTTGCAAACACCGTGTTAAAAGAGTCTTAATAGATGGAGGAGCCGGACTTAATATATGTACCTTAAAGCTTATCCGTGCACTAGGTTTCTCAGAAGAATCTATTGATCCTTGTAAAAAGATTACCATAAAAGCATATGATGATGAGGAACGGTCCTCTAAAGGAACAGTGATATTGCCTATTCAGGTAGGACCAGTGCAAAAGGATACTATATGTCAAGTTTTAGATATTGAACTCACCTATAATATCTTATTAGGTCGACCCTGGATACATGAAATGCAAGCAATACCTTCTACATACCACCAGTGTGTCAAATTTCCTTATGATGGACAGGAAATCTCCATATCAGCTGATCACAATCCATTTCAACATTGCAATGCAATGGGGGCAGCCCAAGATAGTTTAGTTCCTTATAACAGAGAAAAGCAGTGGTCTTCAACATCTGATCCACCAACCGTAAAATCCAACTCCTTATGGGGAGATTTCAAACAGAAAATGCAAATCAAGGACCAAGGCATGGGCGAATACTCTATGGAGCCTTTGTGTTTAACCAAATTGCCAACATCACCTAGATCCCATGGTTTACCTACTCTATCAACACATCAGGCAACTCAGCCCATAACTAAATTTGATGGTACCTTCATCCAATTAGGGACTCTAGCACACGAATCAGAAGATAAAGATGTTAACTGGTTATACACAGATGAAGAAGAAGCTAATAGAACGGCTGCTCTAGACATTGTTCTACCAACGCACTTGTATGGAAAAGGCTACTTGATCATGAAACAAATGGGATATGGCGGTAAAGGACCTATTGGGAAATGCCAAGAAGGAGTCACTGAACCTATAGATCTTCCTTCACAACCTAGTAGAAATAAAGCAGGATTAGGTTCTAAATTCACTTTCCTATTAAAAAGGCCGCCACATACAAATACAAAACCTCAATGGAAAGAAAAGAAGAAATATAAAGAAGAATCATGGCAGGAAGCTCTCTTTGAATCAGCAGAAACAATCCGTAAGGCAAGAGAACGTCAAGATCAGAAGATACATCAGGGAAAGCTTCTGGATCATAAGAAGGCCATATCTGCAGCAGTGGCTCATATTCACACACCGGTGGCTCAAGAACAAATCATATCATCACAAGCACCCATCATTCCTCCCCGAGGAAGCACAATCTATGAACAAATCCAGAATGTAGAAGATGGATCAGATACAGAATCAACACAGAATGTCAAAATAGTATCTATCATCAAAGATTTATTTTCGCCATACAACATACCTATCTACAGTACAGATAGAATTTGGGATGATGCATATGAAACAGATTCAAATGAATATGAATGGGGTACCTGCTCTGATACTACTACAAATATCCCCGATGATACTGATTTCATATCCATTTCTCAAGAAGAACATAACACAGAAGATGGGCCTCTTGAATTTGGACCACAACATATCTATGACGTTCAGGAAAGCGAACAGAAATATTACGAACAAGTCTATGTAGAAGATGATACCATCGAAGACCTCGATGAAACCCTAAATTTTTTTAAAAACAAGACCCATCACGATGATAACTCTATTCTAACACTTACAGTAGCTGAACTTGATCCGCCCCATGATTCCTTACCACTTGTCTTCCCTGATCTCATCGACTGGACTGAACCTGAGACTCATGATATTCCAATTTTTCCAGATGATGAATCTATTATCCACTACCTATGTACCGTAAATCCCGAAACAGGCTCTGCCAATGAACCGCATAACGACGTTTGCTCTTCAAGGAGTGCCAAGTCTCTCAGTCGCAAAAATGAATCAAATAATGAATCTAATGCTGAAAACCAGTCAATGGCAGCAATGGATCCCAAAAAAGTAAAAATAAAGGACGCATCTGAGGGTGAAAACCTTTTTAAGGCACCTAATGATGGGAGACTTGACACTCTTCCTGAACATTTTCATGAACGATCACCCATATTGATTGAGCCCACTCAATCAATCAACATTGGTACCACTGAAGCAGCCAGAAACATTCACCTTGCAGAATCTCTGACCGAAGAGGAAAGATTGGCATTCATCATCTTCTTTAAAGGACAACAAATTAACTTTGCCTAGTCATATGCTGATATGCCTGGAGTGGATCCACACCTAATCATACATCACTTGTCCATCTCTGTAGGGGTCAAGCCAGTCAAGCAGAAACTACGAAAGATGAATCCACAGATAGCACTCATGGTCAAAATGGAATTAAAGAAATTATTAGATGTCGGATTCATCCGACCTATTGACTATGCAGAATGGATTTCTAACATTGTTTCAGTCTCAAAACCAGATGGTAGTATTAGAATATGCACCGACTTCAGAGATGTCAATAAAGCTTGCCCAAAGGATGACTTTCCTCTACCAAGTATTGATATAATTGTAGATCTCACAGCAGGCCATGCAATGCTCTCATTAATGGACGGTTTCTCAGGCTATAATCAAATCAAAATAGCTCCTGAAGATCAAGACAAAACAGCATTCACCTGTCCTTGGGGAACCTACTGTTGGAATGTTATGCCTTTTGGCTTAAAGAATGTCGGAGCCACTTATCAACGAGCAATGACAACCATATTCCATGATATGATGCACACATTTATGGAAGACTATGTGGATGATTTACTAGCAAAATCTTTCACCAGAGCTGAACATCTTGGCATCCTAACAAAGATCTTTGCTCGGTTGCAGAAATTCAAAGTCCGACTCAACCCTAAGAAGTGTGTCTTCGGGGTTACATCAGGCAAGTTACTAGGTTACATCCTCTCAGCTAAAGGTATTGAAGTGGATCCAGCAAAGGTACAAGCCATTATGGATATGCCACCACCAAAGAATATCAGTCAACTTCGATCTCTCCAAGGGCGACTTCAATCAATCAGGCGATTCATCGCTCAACTAGCAGATAAAAGTCTGCCATTTAATCACTTGTTACACAAAAATGTGCCATTCAAATGGGAGACTAAATGTGCAGAATCCTTTTACCAAATTAAACAGTACCTGATGAATCCACCAGTTCTAGTACCACCAATTGCAGGAAAGCCTCTTATATTGTATATATCAACGACAGATGTTTCACTGGGGGCATTATTGGCACAAGAAGATCAACAAGGAAAAGAACGTGCCATATATTACATCAGTAGAACATTGAATGGATATGAGCTCAATTATACATTCATTGAAAAAGCTTGCCTAACAGTTGTTTTTGCATCTCAAAAGTTCCGACATTATATGCTAGCACACACTATTAAGCTAGTAGCCAAAATTGATCCTCTCAAGTATCTACTCAGTAAGGCAGCTCTCACAGGCTGATTGGCTAAATGGGTTATGATTCTCAGTGAGTTTGACATCCACTACACAGAAAGACGAGCTATCAAAGGACAAGCGATTGCAGATCAGTTGGCTGAAGCACCGCTACCAGGAAAACAAACCATGGACATTGAATTTCCAGACAGGGACGTTTTTGCTCTTTCCTCCAAACAATGGACCCTATACTTTGATGGATCCTATACACAACATGGTTCGGGGGCCGGCATTCTATTCATCACCCCTGAAGGACACACCATGCCAAGATCATACAGGCTTATGTTTCCATGTACAAATAATATGGCTGAATATGAAGCATTGGTCATAGGCATCAAAATGGCTGTAGAATGGAAAATCACAGAATTAAAAGTCTATGGAGACTCACAATTGGTCATCCATCAAATCAACAACAACTATCAGACAAAGGATGATAAGCTACTACCCTACAAACGGATGGTGGATGACTTCAAGCAGTATTTTGTGCACATCACTTTTGAGCAAATACCAAGGTTAAATAACAGAGCAGCCGATGCAATGGCTACGATCGCTTCATTACTACAAATTCCAGAACAACAGAGTCGTTATGAGTTCCTGGTAGAGCAACTGTTCTCCCCCGCCTATGACCATTCTGAATCCCATGTTGTATATGCCTTAACCAGTTCAGATTCTCCGTTATATAGGCCAATATACGACTACCTCAAGCATAATATATTACCCATTGACCAATCTCGTAACCAAAAACGTAACTTTATCCGACAAGCTGCCCGTTACACCCTTACCGCTGATACCTTATATCGTCGAGGTCTAGATGGTACTCTTCTTCGTTGTCTTGATCGTAATGATTCTGATTCAGCTTTACACGAACTTCATGAAGGTATTTGTGGCACACATTCGAGTGGCACTACTCTTGCTAAAAGGCTTCTACGAATGGGATACTACTGGCCTACAATGGAGAAAGACTCATATCATTTTGCCAAGAAATGTCCTAAATGCCAAATCCATGGCAATCTGATACATGCACCAGCACAGGAACTACAACCATTTACCACATCTTGGCCCTTTTGTCAGTGGGGATTGGATCTGGTAGGCAAAATACATCCTTCATCTTCAAATGGACACAAGTTCATTATAACTGCCACAGAATACTTTACCAAATGGATCGAAGCAGTTCCCATGACCACAGTGACTGGGAAACAAATTGCCTCTTTTATCCTAAATTATCTGATCTACAGATATGGTATTCCAAGTTCAATTGTCACAGATAATGGACGACCTTTCAAAAACCAAGATGTGCAGGAACTATGTGAAAAATTCAAAATTCAGCATCGATTTTCTACACCATACTATCCACAAGGAAATGGTCAGGCAGAAGCATCTAACAAAACGATCCTAAAAATCCTCAAGAAAACAGTAAATGATGCAGGCAAAGATTGGCATGTACAACTCAATCCAGCTCTTTGGGCCTACAGGACTAGCATCCGCACACCTACAGGGGCAACACCATATTCCTTGGTATATGGATCAGAGGCTATTTTACCCTTGGAGGTAGAAATTCCATCTCTTAGAGTCTCTTTGAAAGGTTTGATTCTAGATGAAGAGTATCAAGTAAACCGACTGCAAGAATTGGAACTATTAGATGAAAGACGCCAACATGCTTATACTCATCTCAAAGCATATCAGCAACGCATGTGCAGGAGCTACAATCATAAGGTCATTCCTCGTAACTTCAAAGTTGGTGATCTAGTCCTAAAAGAAAATCCCAGAAACCAGCAAGATAGAGAAAAGAAAGGGAAATTTGAACCTAACTGGTTGGGTCCCTATGTCATCATTTCAGTCTATGGATCAGGTGCTTATCAGCTAACAAATTCTGAAGGAGATGTGCTTGATGATCCAACTAATAGCATTCATCTAAAGAAGTACTATACTTAAGGTAGCCTAGTGCACGGAAAACGCCAAAAACAAACAAAAAAATACAAAACTCCAGAAAAAGTCAAAATACAAAGTACAATAAAAACAAATGGTGAAAACCTGGTAAACAGATGCCTTTGTGAAAGGCCGGCTCCTTTCTCTATATCCATGCCATTTTATCCATCAACACGCTATCGGCCATCGCCTGACACTTAGCCTCTATCCATCCAGGATATACTTAGCATAGTCACTATCCTGAGTTATCTATCGGTATCTATTCTCTTATCGTACCACACCATGGCTTGGAAATCACTGTACCTAACCATATCCAGACAAACACTCATCTAGGGGCATTAAACTATTCACAAACTTGCAAACATTCAAAGACATTCCAACTATTGTAAAATCTCAAGACATAGGACATCCAACAAACACAACTGCACTTCATTACAAACAACCAAAACACGAACAATACACAAGAAACTCAAGGATGGATGATTTTCTGAAATACTAAATGTTGCATTATCGCATTAAAGTCTTGATTATTTTACATTTTGAACTTTTTAAATAAATTGGAATCTTCTCATCTCATCAAAAGCTTCAAAGCCAGAGATCATGAGGAACTTCCAAAATTTTCTTAGTCTTCTGTCTAGGAGGCGATCACTTGTACTGTGTGAATATTTGCCTCGAGACGTGATCCATATCACTAAAGGCTTGATCCCATTTCACGCATATAAATGATCTACTCTTGTCTGTTTACGCAATACGCACTCCGGTCGTCCTGGTTCAATTATACCTTGACGCTTGTGCTATCTTGCAAAATTAAAAATCATGTAAATTTTACTCAGGTTATTATGGTTCAATTATACCATTATGCTTGTATAAATTTTCAACATTTCCAAAAATCAAGAAAAGCTCCATGATGATATTTACAAAGAAAGCAAATAAATGGTTATATCGGATGGCAAATACAGAATGAGAGATGATCCAAACACAATTAGTTGCATATCATTTTACAATTAGTTGCATATCATTTTACAATTAGTTGCATAACATTTTACAATTAGTTGCATCTCATTTTATAATAAGTTGCATCTCATTATTATCCCATCTATCATTATTACATCATTACACATCATCTTACATAAAGCAGCATATTAACATCATACATCTCATTTTCAAGATACGTCTCATAACATACAAAAACATACATATATATCATACATTACATCATGTATATAAGCATTACATCATCATGTAAGAAGGAAGAAGCACACATAAAACATACATCCATAAACACATCACATCGGTCAAAAATGGTGCTCTATATATATATCTCTCAAAAAAGGATCAACATCTACAAAATGTGTCAAAACTGTGTCCGGTACAAAGAATACACTGCTCAAAATACAATGGAGACCATGTCTCTCAAGTATGACTATCCCCTGATGGAGATGGTCTAGCCCCTGAGGCACCTACTCCTGGATCTCTAGGAGAATCTTGTCTGGCTCCTGAAACACTCGCACCCGGATCGGCAGGAGGGTCCTGTCCCGCTGGCCCTGTCACTCCACGGCTCTCTGATCGTGTCCCGGCAGTTCGAGATCGACTCGATCTCGACTACGCAAAGCTCTCTACACGCCGCTCTCTAGGAACCGCCTCCTCATAGTGCCGCCTGTAATATGCAGCCTCCTGCACACTCCGTGTCAGCTCTCTCAGGGTGTCTCTCAAGGGACCACCCGCCGCAGCTCTCTGTACGGTCGCCAAGGCCTCCTCTGCTCGCCCCCGCCGCTCCATCTCGATATCTCTCTCAGTGATCAACTGAGAGATCTGCCTCTGATAAGTCAAAATCTATGCCTGCAGTTGCTGCACAGTGATCTGAAGAGTCCGGATCTGGGCGTCCTCTACGTGTCCCGGCACTCGAACCCGTAGTGGTACCTGTGCTGGCGCCAGTCCCCCCACTCGGCCTGTCCTGGGTACGGGAGGTGGAAGTATATCTATCCTCCTCCTCTGCACTGGTCTCCCCACCTCCTCCTCTCCTCCTCCTACTGCAGCTAATACCTCTGTAACTCTCCCCTCTCTACTGGCTCCAATGGCCAATCCTCCCCTCCCTCTCTCAATCCGACCCAGCCGTACTGCCCTCTGCACACCTCTCCCTCTCCTCCTCCCTCTATCTCCCCCATCTCCCCCATCATCTCCATCATCCCCCTCATCTCCCCCGTCTCCCTCCTCTCCATCCGAATCACAAGCCGGTCTCATCTCCTCTGGATCTAAGATCCTCGCAACCGCCCGAGCAGCAAATAAATGAGCGAACTCGTCAGTCATACCGGCATCCTGTATCTCTGGGGCATAGTCCCAGATCTGCCCAGCCAAACCAGTAAACTCCTCAATCGCAACGGCACTGTCAATAGTCGGCCCCCAATCGGCCACATCCTGCTGCCGCCGTGCATATAGGCACGTCCCCTGTGGAACACCCTGCTGCCTCCCGAACTGCCTCAAAACTCGGGTAACCAAAAACCGCTCAATGACGAACGGGGTCCTCCCAATCAAATGCCTCGTCATGAAAATGAACGGCATCTCCATCCCATCCTCAGCCCATACCTCGCAGCCTGTATACGGTCTCCAGCTGACCGTATCTATGTCATCAAAAACCCTCCTCCAGTGCTCTAGTTTGCCCAGCTTACGCTGGACAACTAGGCCTCTATAACCATATGCATAAGCTGCCCCCACGGGCCTATCCCTGTCTGCCAGTGGCCTCGCTGCTGGAATGTGCTCCCAGCACCATACCTGTAAGAGTGTCACCCCTGCCGATAAACTGCTATAACCGAGGTATACTACCTCGTGCAGGATCCTGTAAAGGTGGGCCAACATCGCTGACCCCCATGCAAATCTCCGCCCCTGTGTGACCATCTGCTCTAGCACTAGCCCCCATCCCACTGAAAATCTCTTTGACCTGCGATCAGGACAAAGAAATCCTCCAATAAATCCTGCCAATACAGATGGCAGCGGCGCATAATCTAGATCCAGGAACTCCTGCCATGGGATCTCATAACCGCAGACACTCTCATCATGAAAAATCCGGCGCAGTGCCTCTGTGCCGCCCTCCTCTGTCTGCTCATAGGGCAATATAGCTCCTACCACAGGAATACGCAGGATGCGATAGCAGTCCTCTGGTGTCACGGTCATCTCCCCAGTAGCAAAATGGAAGGTGTTCGTGTCACTATGCCACCTCTCTGCCAGTGCTGTCAAGAGTCCCCGGTTCACAGTGAACCGAGGCATATCTAAAAGTGAGGTCAATCCACACCTCTCAATAATGTCCAAGTCTGCCTGTGACAGACGTGGTATCAGTGTCCATGGTCTCGGGAATCTCTCCCTCGACTGCACGATCCCCAATCGCTCCTGTCAACAAACAAAACATATCCAATATCAGATTCCACATCAACAAAAAGATATCAAAATAAAACTTACATCAAATACATGAAACAAATTTGCTCATCTACATCAAGTTCAAAATCCTATCATCTCATATAAACTTGTAAAACAACTCAAGTTCTCAAAAACCATATCAAAACTTGTAAAACAACTCAAGTACCACAATCACAAACTTGTAAAACAACTCAAGTTTCCCACACATATCAAAACTTGTAAAACAACTCAAGTTTCCAACCCATATCGGCTTGTAAAACAACACAGGCTTTCATACACATTTGAACTTAAAACAGATAACACACATAAATCATGTTCTGATCACCACAAATAGCTTGATATCTATACATAACTTGGAAACATTCACATCAAAACAAGTTATACAAATACTCATATTGGATACATGCATCAAAAACACGACAGACACGCAAAAACACAACATTTTAAATCGACCACAACACAAATTTTTCCTGGATGCACTAAAACAGACATGAAATGCGCTAAAAAAGACCCACGCGCTAGGCTGCTTTTCCTACGCGCGAATCTATTTGGCCTATGCGCTAGACTATGTCTATGCGCTATTCTTTTCCTCCATTGCGCTACCCAATCTACCCTATGCGCTAGACTCTGTCTACGCGCTAATCTATCCTCCCTACGCGCTCCCCTTTTCATCCTATGCGCTGGAAACAACCTACGTGCTAATCTGATCTTCCTAAGCGCTACCTGTTAAGCCCTATGCGCTATGTTATGATTACGCGCTAAACCTCCGGCTTTATGTGAACTTCTTTGCTTCCTATGCGCTAGGTTATACCGACGCGCTACCCTGTTCTTCCAACGCGCTACTAACCACGTTACCTGCGCTGTTTTCCGTCTACGCGCTAACCTAAAACTCCTATGCGCTACCAAATATTTTTGGACGCGACCCCTAAATTTGACCCTGATGCGCTATTTCGCATTGCGTATGCGCTACTGTTTACCTTAAACACGCTGAACCGAAAAGCCTGAACTTAAAAATTCAAAAAACACCTAAAATCGACAAAATCAAAAATCAAAAAAGGGTCAAAAGGGTTGACTTACTGGTGGTCCACGCGCTGCAGGTCTCCGATATCTCCGAACCCGCTCGAAACGGTGTCTGTGGTAAGGAATAGGCATTTTCTCTCCAGAGCAAATTCTCTTTTCTTCAAAGTCAACAAGCACAAATGAATTCAAATCAAGCCCTTTTCCCCTTTTATAGGAGAAAAATGAAATTAGGGTTACCTAACTGGGCCTGTAATATGGTCGTGGTCTCCCCTATACCAAAACATTTGTAAATTATCGGGAGATGACTCAATTTACGCACTTTCTACACGCACGAAATCCTACACATCATACGAACTTCATCAATTTAACTCAAAAAAAAAAATTTCAAACAAAAAATTGATTCATCTCCCGAGGGGGCATCACATCGAACATCGAATCTGGGGCACGACTGGCAAATCAAAAGAGCGACACAAAAATTGCATTTAATCATAAATCATGATAGGACATCACTTTCTTTGAAATAACATGTACACACACGTCACTTCAAAGAGGGGCAAAATGTAGACATATAAAAATGACCATATTCCTAAATGAATATTTTATGTTCATTTTCCTATTTAATTAAATCCAATTTAATTAAATTATCCACATTCTTCTATTTAATTAAGTAAATCACTTGATTAAATTCACTATACCATTTAATGAATAAATCATTTTATTCAATTAAATCCCCCTAGCCACTTTTAATTAAATTCAAATTTAATTAAATAGTTATCCTAAATTGAATAAATCAAATTTATTTAATTCCAACCAAATTGAATGAAAATCAAATAAATTCAATTAAATCCTATTATCTCTACATCCACTTGCAAAATCCCAAACCCCTACCTAACCCCTTCTAGAATATTCTAACCCATTCTAATTAACCTAAACACCCTCTAAACTTTGTCACATCCCTAAGCAAAGGGAGGTCACTTCTCAAATGGCCCAAAGTCTTGGATAACCATTGAAGGTTTTCAACCTTCAACCACCAAAACCCCCAAAGTCTTTGAAAACCATTGAAGGCTTCCAACCTTCAACCACTTAATCCCCAAAGTCTCCAATAACCATTAATGGTTATTTCAAACCCTCCCACATGGTTAAAACATTTGTTTTGACTCAACCTCTATCCAACCCAAGGGTCTCATCAGGTCATTAATGCTTTGACCATGATTATCTCTTAATCATTTGCACAAAGGTTTATCTTTGGATTAGATCCTAATTCATTGGGTAAACCTAACTTAGACTTGACCCTTAGCCTTTAGATAACCATGAGGTCTTCTCAGGCCTTTAATGCCTCCAACCTCTTCTTTCAACCCAATCCTGTGTGGACATTTGTCACCCTGTCATTGGTGCAAATTGTGCACATGGATCCCCAACTTTCAAACCTGGCCCTTGATTAAACCTTTCAATCCTGACCATCCATTGCCCTGTTTATGCTATAAATAGAGCTCTCATTCCTCCATTTTAAACAATCATCTTTCAAATTTGAAGCATCACACTTATGCTCAAATTCTTTCAAGCTTTCTCATTTTATATATGCTCCTCATTTAGCCTCTTTTAGATCATAAATTAGACTAATATGCATGCTTAGATTACTTTATTTACCATTTAGATCAGAATTATCATTTAGTTTGTTGCATTTCTAACATCTCATCTAGCTTATAACACATCTCATATTAAAAACAGTTAAAATCTCTCTCGTTCTCATATTTGCCATCCCTAAACTATTTTGCTCAGTAATCTGAGAGCAAAACATTGGTTTGAGGGACATTGTGAGATAGAGAACCATGGGACCCTCCTTGGGAAGCTGAGTAACATCACGTTACTCCATAGCTTGCATCAAGAAGTCCTGTGTGTGTGTGTGTGGACTAGTATTCTAACATATTTTCACATATTTAGTTTTATTCGCCCGTTTTTCCCACATACACTAACCACTGACTTAAGGGAATGGATATTGGTGGGAAATGAAATAGATTGAGAGGGCCCCACATGCACCACCTAAATAGTTTATGCTTAATGTGTGAGATTTAAGCTAAGCCCCTATATACCAGATATTGGTTCAATTTGGACTAAAAACAAACCCAATTGAAATGTTCTATTTGAGCTGAAAATTTTCAATTGAAATGTGCCATTCTTTGAAATTATTGTCTAATTTCCTGCAATCAAGCTGCCCAAGGAAACAGTATCTATAGCCAGGCCTATCGTAACTGTCACACTCTAAGCATTGACTACGCTTAGGTGGTCGGGCCATGTGGGGCCCTGTTCAACTTTAACGTTTACCATTACCGAGTATTAACCTTTGCCGCTTCTCGTTTCTGCGTCTACTATTTATTTGTTCGTTTTAACGTTTACCCTTCCAAACCCCTAGCCCAAAGCACTGTTACTATTTGCGTTTCCCATAGTTTGATGTGGGGTTTTAATCCCACATTTCTTGTGTGGTAAGACTCAAGGGAGAATTGGGTTATATAGAGAGGATTAAGAGTTGTAGGGTGGACATTTTCAAAGTAGATATTTTGTTACGCTAGTCAGGATATTTTCTCTGCCTTCGAATTGTTGTTTGCATTGTCCAGAAAGGTTACAGTTTTTTTTAACATATTTTAAATAAATAATGTATATTTACGATAATTATTTATTATGTTATAATATAATAATGATAAATAATTGATATTTTTAGTTTTTTATAACTATTTAATTTACATATTTATAGTATGTATAATTATGAAATTTCGAATGTTTATTTATGATATTAAGCTTTAATTAGTTTTTTAGTATGAAATATTTTTTTTATAGGGTAGAATTTTAAATTCAATGTAAGTTTTGTGAATATAATTAATTTGTAAAAATATATTTTTAATAAATAAAATAAATTATCAAAATTTTATAATTAATATAACAATAAATAAAATATTAATTATACACTCAATGTTTTTTATTTTTAAGGTCAAATGAAAGTTATCAAATTATATCTATATATTTAGAAATAAAATTTATTATATAATGTTATCTATTGTTATCCATAAAATTGTTTAATTTTTTATTTGAGGTTTAAGATAGATAAGTTGTTAATTAGGTTGCATACATCCATACATGCACACACATATATGTATACATATGTATATATATACATGTATGTACATTACATACATACATGTATGTATATACATATATATACATACATACATGCATCCATGTATGCATATACATGCATGTATATATGTATACATATATATATTATTTTTTTATTATTTTAGGCTAACTAGTGTATTTAGTTTGAACAAAAAATTTAAAATTTGTTAATACTAAATTATATTGTGTTATAATATAATAATGAATACTAATTTATTTTTTATTATTGATTTTTTTTAAACTATGATAGTAAAGTTTAATAATATATTTTTTAACATAATTTATAAATATTTAATTTATGTGAGTAAAATTTTAAAGTAAATACATTTTTCTTGTGAGTATTTGGTTTAATTAGTTTTTAAAAATATAGACTATAAATAAAAAATATTATTCAAAACTTATTTTTATTTTTGAAATATAATTTTTTAAAAATTTACAAGTAAAGATATTAATGTCTACAAATCAAATTATTAAAATGTAAAATGTGCTTTATAATATTTATTACACCTTTCAAAGTAAAAGAAAACTAAAGAAATCACAAAATTAGTAAAAGAAAATAATAAATATGCGATAAAATAACTCCTCTCCTAAGTATATAGATTAGCCCTAGACTAAGGTGAGATTAACAAGAAAAAAAGTTTTTCTATGCCACTAGAATTTTAATTCTATTTTATAGTTGACATACTCAAAAAAATTTGCTAGCAAGTTTTTTTTCTAGTCTAATCTATGAACTAGATTTAAAGTGCAATCTACCTAAATTTTAAACTATACCTAGATTCTAAATTCTACTATACTAGTGCACTCTAAAAGTAGAACTTTGTCAATATTTCTAAAATTTGGGCTACTATAGACTTCTAAACTCACAAACTTTATATTACATTCTTTTAGACTTACTTTTCTATAGAAGGCGTGTGCTATGGAATTTTAGACTACAAGAAGTTTTTTAGTTTTAGAATTCATGAATCTATAGTACCCATGCAACTCTATAAACTTTCATACCATGTTTCAACTTTGCAACTATGTTGTAATGAGCAAATGTTTCTAGCCTCCAAGTGAATATTGCATATAATTTTAGAACCTTGAGAAATATTATATATCTAAAAGGTTGTAAAGGTATCCATGCAACCTAAATGGTTGGTTTAGGCTATCAAAGTTGTCAAAATTGTAATAAAACAAATGTGCATTTTTGGATGAGCTAAATTTTACTTGACATTAATTTAAGCCGGGGGATTTCTAAGGAGCAATTTTAAGTGCCTATTTGTGATTTAGTATGGATCCTATTATTGATATATTAACTCCACACAAATATCACATCTATAATATTAAATTTGAAGAAACCCAATTTAAAAGTCTATAAAAAAAATTAATTGAAAAAAGTGAAATTTAGAAGATTTTCCATACTAGGCACATGAAGATAGTATGTAGTCATTCAAGAATTATGAAATCCTAAGATTTTTTTTTTCTTTAGGCCAAGTTGATTACAAATCTACATTATATATGTTTAATGGTTTTGAATCTTCTTATAGATACATATACATAATAGAGGGAATTTTTCTAGGATTATTACACTAATAATAGCATACATAATTAGTTTTTGGTTCCCTACATTTCTCAATAAAATGGTGTCACTAAAGGTAAGAACAACTTACTAAGTCATATGCCAAATTATGTGCTTCAATCATAGTTTATGATTCCATATTTTTAGGCTGAAGTAGTCAATTTTACAAATTATATTCATAACTACACTTTACACAAGATAGTATTGATTATCACCCTAGGGGAGTTTTAGTTCAACATCAAGCTTAATTTATTATTATTTAGTATATTTGGTAGTGACTCTCGGGAATTCATATTAGGTAGTTGACATAAGAAAATACAAAATAAGAGTTAATAATTCATTTTCGAAGCACAAGGAGCCTTCTATGTAGTGAAAGAGAAGCCTATGCGGATTTTTCAACAACATTTCATCAATCATTCATCATCAATTAAGAGCCTTGAAGACATTAAAGAATAATAGGAGATCACTGACTGACGATTGGCTTGTACCCTTCCCTTAGGGGTTGGGTATGGTTTCATGTTATTTTCACGTCTTTGCATAATCTTCATTACATCATTTTGTATATTTAAATTCATGATTTAGATCACTTTGCATCATTTATTTAGAGCACTTACTTTGTCAATTATAGGAAATTATGGTTTAGTCTTTAGGGTTGCTCTAGATTATTTGCTTTCATTTTAGGGTCTTGCATACACACAAGGTTCTAGCACACACATTTTCAGTACATTATCAGCTATTTGTGGAGGTTTAAATCACTAACACATGGGTTTGAATAAGGAAAAAACCTACATAGCCACCCAAACCCTTTCTTTTTAGTTGTAGGTTCAAAAATAGGTACCGGAAAGGAGTTTCAGATCAGCAAAAGGCACAAGTACCACCCAGAAGTCCCATAATTGCTCAAAACTGTCAAGGACAAAGGCGTGGCACCCTGGTCCTGCCTAGGATAGGGGCATGGTGCCCTGGTCCCCCCAATTTTAGGTGATATTTGGTAGGTTGCAAGTTCAGGACCTTCAAATTTTAGCCTTTCAGGTGCAACTCTTTGTCGGATCATCAGGGATAGTGGCATGGCACCCTGGTCCTCGTCAGTTTGACTCATTTTTCAGTATCAGGTACACATTCAAATTCCTCATCCTTGTCTTCTTCTAGTATCTAAGTTTCAGATTTGCAAGTTGTGCCATTTCAGTTTATATATGCTTCATTGTTTATCTCCTAGTCTAGTTGATTAATGAAATCCTAATTTTTCTCATCACATACAACAAGAGAAATAGAAACCCTAAGAGATAATCCTTGTCTCTCTCTTTTTTGCAAGAAGCAGCCAAAGTGAGTTCTCTCCCTACGCTCTTTTGTATTCCCAATGTGTTGGCTAAAGTGGGATTAGGTCCTAGTCACCCGATCTCGCTTTTTTGCCTCCACACATATGATAGGGAATAAGAATATCTTTTTGAAGATGGAAGAGTCTCCTAAAAAATATTTTTGATTTGGAGATGATAAATAAGTTGAATTTATGGTTAAAAAATAAATTGTAATGAACTAAACAAGGTATGGAGAAATATATAAATGATGTGTTGTTTGCTCCAGGAATTACACACAATTTATTAACTAATGGATAGCTTATTGAGAAAGGATATACAGTTGTTTTTTAAAATAATGAATGTGTTGTCTATGATAAAATTGATAACAATGAGATTGTAGCTAAAGTTGGTATGCTACAAAATAGAACTTGTCCTCTTGGACCTGCATATGTAGAAAGTCAAGCTTTGAATGTAGTCTTAGATAATTAATTTCGTGGCTATGACACATGAGGTATGCACACCTCCACTTTCAAAGGTTAAACCCACTTTAACAAAAGCAAATGGTAAAAGCATTACCCCTTATTGAATGAGAAGATCAAGTTTGTTAAGGTTGTATTATTGGTAAGCAACACAGATGATCCATTCCTATCATAAATCCTTGGAGAACTAAATCGTCTCTTAAATTGTTGTATATTGATATTGTGGTTTGATTTAGACCTTATCTCTCAACAAAAATAGGTACTTTCTTACATTTGTTGATGATTATAGTAAAAGAATCTGGGTATACTTTATTAAAGAAAATCTAGAAGAATCTTTTGTATTTCAATGTTTGAGAGCTGAAATGTAGAAAAATAAAGTGGTTGTTTCTTGAATTGACTCTGCATACAGATAGTGGGAGAGAATTTACTTGCAATGAACTTCAATACTTTTGCAAAAGGAATTGTATTCAAAGGCAATTGACTACAAGTTATACTCCTTATCAAAATGGAGTAGCAGAATAGAAGAATTATATAGGGTTGATTCACAATAGTGGTCCCCACTTTTACTTGCGAAGGAAAATCGTGGGTATAGGAAAAAAAAATTAAGGTGGTTCGTACAAGCTAGTGGCATTCACTTGAACTACCCAAGGTGGTTCAAATGAACCCCATTTCGTATTGGGGTTCAAACAAACCCAAACCCGAAATTGGGTTCATTTGAACCCAATAAAATATTATATTTTAAGGGGTTCGCTCGAACCCCCCATTCAAGCGAACCCCTATTAAAATGTTTTTTTTAAATGGTTTGTGCCTTCTATGTTCATACAAACATGTGTTCGAAGGAACTACGAGGGGTTCATTCAAACCCCCTTTTCTTGAAGGGGTGTTCATTCGAACCCCCTTTTTAGGCATCTCTCCTCCATTCTCTTTAGACTTCTAAGAATTTTTTGCCTTGAAACCTCTAGTTAAAGACTCAAATGTAGGATAGTAGTCCTCAAAGAAAGATTTCCAACGACTATAATTTTATTACATTGTGAGTTTATTATGAACTTGTTTTTTAAATTTTACCAGATATAGGTTTTTCACCGAACATGAACTTCTCTATTCAACGCATTGGGAAAAATAGTAAACTAATTCAAAAAACAATCGAAAAATATCTATGCCCTATGTATTTGTCTTCTTTCTAACAAAAAAAATTAAATTTTGATATATATAGAACAAGTTATGTGTTCAAATGTATACCTATGTCTAAATTATAATTACTCTGACTTCAAAACTTAATAAGATGAAAAATATTCAACATATCACTATCAAACCAACTGCATGCTCTGGGTATTGATGTTACAAACCAAAATTTGAAAGGATTGAGTTTTTTATAATTTATAGAAAAAAGTTATGCATTTCGGGATGCATATCACTCTTAAAAAATGTTGTTTGCTGTAAAAATCTACTTTTCGAGGGAGATGGAAAAATCAATACAATTTTCTTCAAAAAAAAATTGAAAAAAATATATTTAGAATTTGCAGACAAGATGTTACAAATCACTAGTTTACATCATCTTCAAATTCTTAATGGTTTAAAAGTTGTAGGTGTCAAAAAGTGAAGGATTTTTTCAAAATGTTCATCTAAGTGTCAAAGTTGGCCAAAAATTGGAACCAATATTGTGAGTGAACACTAAAATAGTAGAGATGGCTAGAAGCATGCTCAAGGATAAGGATCTTTAGGATATGTTTTGGACTAAAGAAAAAGCTACATTTATTTACTTTCTATATAGATGTCTTACAAAAAGTGTAAAGAATATGACTCCTTGTGAAGCATGTAGCGGAAGAAAACCTAGTGTAGCTCATCTCAAATTATTTGGTTGCATTGCCTATGCTCATATTATAGAGTAGAAAAAACAAAAAAAATAATGATAAAAGTAAGAAAAATGTATTTTTATTGGGTATAGTGTGGAAACAAAGGGTTACAAGTTATCCAATCAAACAACAAAAATATTTATAGTTAGTTGGGATGTATTTTTTGTTGAAAAGGATTTGTGGAAATGGAATGAAGAACGAGAAAGACCAATAATTGTGGAAATAGAACAAGATGTTCCTCTTCAGCCTCCTAGCACAAGCAATGGATCAAATTCTACTCAAGAATCTCCATCATCAAAACCTCCTTTGATTTTGAGTCCTCCTCCAAGGAAGGTAAAAAATCTCAAAGAAATTTATGAAAGAATTACTAGTCTTGATTCAGTTGCAATTCACTTTATCTAAAATTCAAGTAGAACCAAGACAAGTTGAAGATTATTTACAGCATGAAGTTCAGACTAAGACCATGAATGAGGAGATATATTCAATTAAAAGAAATGGAACATGGAAGTTAGTAGAACTTCCACGAAAAAAAATATGTTATTGGACTAAAGTGGGTCTATAAACAAAGTATAAAGCTAATAGATCCATTGAAATACATAATGCAAGATTGGTGAAAAAACTCTTCGCACAACAGGTAGGTATAGGCAACAATGAAACTTATGCTCTTATAGAAATATTGGATATCATAAAAATAATTTCAGAATTAACACCACAATCCAAGTGGTTATTGTATCAGTTTGATGTTAAAATGGCTTTTCTAAATGGTTTCTTAAATGAAGAAGTGTTTGTAGAGAAGCTACGGTCAAGATGTGTGGTTTGAGGACAAGAACAAAAATTTAATAAGTTAAACAAGACTCTTTATGATCTCAAGCAAGCACCAAGAGTTTGGTATAACAAGATTGATTCACTATTTTGAAAAGAATGGATTTGAAAGCAGTGAAAGTGAACGTACACTATATATCAAATCCAGAGGTACTAATGATCTACTTATAATTTTTTTTTATCTTGATGATCTCGTTTACATTGGAAATAGTGAAGTATTTATAGAATAATTTAGTAAAGCCATGAAGAATAAATTTGAAATTAGTGATTTGGGTTTGATGCATTACTTTATAGAATTGAAGTGAGACAATTTAAAAATGGGATTTTTATTTCACAAGAAAAATATAAAAAAGGATTTGCTTGATAAATTTTGAATTAAGAATTGTAAACCAATGAACACACCTTTGGATGTGTTACCTTGTCATTCGTCCCTCATAACAAGAGTGAGTCGCCTTGCAAAATTTTTAGTTGAGTCCTTTTCTCCCTCTTTTTCCGAAATCTTGTTAAAAGTTCGTTGGTTCAATCCCTAATCCTCCTGTAAATCAATTCTAAATCCTTAGCATTACACTTCAATGGTCTGTTTGAACCTCATGAACCCCTCGAACCATCCTAAAAAGAGTTCATAGTGTTCATTTAGGTACTGCAGGTTCTAAGTTGTGTCTAAGACACTTTTAGGCTAACGTTCACATTAAGTGTTTTGCAGCAGCTCTATTTCATGGTCGCAGATGATGTTTAAAATACTCTTTCTCTAGACTATGAACCATTTTAACCTAGTTCAAACAGTTCAGTGATGTTCAAAATGTTCAATGAAGTTCAAAGGACTAACGACAATCAACAAAGTTAATCTTTTCCAAAGGAAAATATCCTTGGCATAGCATATGCTTTGAACTACCTGAACCCTCATGAAGTGAGTTCAAATGGTTCATGAATTTTCAAATCAGGTGGGTCCCATAGGAAAGACTAAACAACGTGATGGTACATTTATTGCTAAGTGTGATGAAGATCTAGCCATATCAGAACAATATAGTGAAGCATTGGTTGATAGTTCCTCAGAAAGGTGGCTCTAGGCTACCTAAACACCCCAACAAAAATCACATGCTTCCCCATATTCATGATGTTATGTTGTTGTTATAGTTAGAGGTTCATCTAAAGCCTACAACTTTGATGACTGGATTTACTATTATGTGCAACTGGTGTTGGAGGGAAAGCAGTTCCTTGACTAGGCAGAGTTTATTGCTGACTCTATGAGAGAATAGCTGAGCATAGCAAAGAAGTTCAAACAAAATTTCTTCATGTCTTCTTATTTGATATATTGTTTGGCATGTACCAAAGAGATAATGGGAATTCCTAGGCAACCTGTGGAAGGTGATGTTTCTATATATGACTTTTACCCCATGCTGCAAAGAGATAATGCATTACAAGATTTCAGGAGAGTGCATAATGCTTTCCTGGGGGACCTGCGCTATGAATTGAATAACATGAAATCAAAATGAATGTCTAAAAATGCCCAGGCCTTGGTGAAAAGATATGGTATCTTCTTTGTTCAATTTCCTCATTTCTGTTATATAAGGGTATTTCATTTCAAAGAGGAACCTTTCAGTCTTCCTCATTTTTGTTCAGATTGCTTTGTCCTTGTTGAGATTTGTAGACAGTTGTCTGCTGTAATTAAAAAATCTCAACCCAAAGATAAATGGGAAGATAATTTCCCTATTCAATTGGGTGCTTTATCTTGTAGTTCAATTTCAGATGCATTGAACATAGGAGTTGACTTGAAGAATTTTAATTTCAAACTATATCAAGAAAGGAATGGATTTGATAATAAAGGTTTTTCACAGGGCCTTGTTTTGATGGTGCACCCTCCTATCACACACTTGGAAGACTTTTGGGAAGATTGTTGTGATAAAGTTGAAGTGTTCAGGAGAGAAAATATGAGAATGGTTCTGGGACACATAGTTTCACTACAGGTGAAACTTTATATAAGTGGAATCAAAGAAGATAATCTAGAGATATTTGAACCTGGGTATCTAGATCAAATTGAACCTGAAACATCCTCTATTAATTGGAATGTGGAAGAAAATGATGATATGCAACTTAGAACAAAAAGAGTCTTGGAGAGAATTGCAAATTGCGTTAATAAGAAAAGAGCAATGAAATCAGGCAAGATCGGTCCTACAAGAGATAATGAGGTTTCTCTACGTTCTCCAAAAAGATATTCTAACCCCACTTCTATGCCTGTTCAAGTAGGTAAAAATAAGAAGTCATCTCACACCAAGCATGAACCTAATCCTTCTTTGAACTATCTTGTTCCTCGATTTACAAGGTCACGGAGTGTTGCACAAAAGAAAAATGGACCTGGTCAAAGACATAGAGGTGAAAGACAAGACCCTCAACCCTCAGATTTTTGAGTTCAAGGACCTTGATAGTGATATTGTCAACACCATGGATTCCCATGCAATCACTATAGCCATGACACCGCCACCTAAAGTAACTGAAAGAACAGCTAGTTCAAGCACAACTCCCAAATGGTTAACTACTCTAGTAAGTAAGAAACGGAGCTCAATCCCAGTGTCTATCCCAATTCAAGACATTGTGGTCAAATACATGGAAAAAGGTCCTAAACAGAAGAAGTTCAAAATGACCACAAGGTTGGATGCTGATGAAAATACTGGGAGATGGATTGGTGAAGTTGCTTTCTATAAACCCAAGGATGAAAGTAAAGAAATATATGCAGAAGATTTTGAAGTCATGAAGTAGATCTGGGAAACATGGAGCAGGGACTCTGATAACTACCTTTTTAATGTGATGGGTAAAAAAATTCTCACCAGGTCAGAGAAAGATGGACAAGAGAAAAAGGAACTGAAATGACACATCAAAGTTTTAGCCCAATTCATTGATAGCCTAGGCTATTTTGGAGCACTACCTATATCGCGCTAAGAGCATCCCACCTCACCGGAGAACAAGAAACTGATGAATCAAGTTAAGCGAGCTAAGAGCATCGTAGGGGGCATAGAAAAATGGATTGAAGGGGTGATCAAGGATCGCGAAAAATATATTTTAGATTCCAGGAAGCTATGCGATGAAATTCAAAACCTCATTGCGAAGATCCAAAATCAGGCTATGCAATGGGAAAAGGAGGAGCATAAGTGAGAAAATGTAATACGCATGTTCGCCAAGATAGAAAAATATGGAGCCACTGAGTTTTTAATAGAAAACTCAATAAAATTGGTAACTGATGAGTGCCAACTCTTTGTGTTGAAGAAAACCATAGCATGGCAGGTAATTTCATTCAAGGCTATAATATCTGATGCCAAAGCCTTCGTTTACGAGCTCCAGGAACTTCAATATAGCCTGGTCAATGATAATAAAGTGGTTAACCCAGATCATGATTGACAACTAGGACTTTATGGGCTGAATACACAGGAAGTAGTAAAGGCATTTAAATTGCACATGGAGAAAATTAGGGCCAAAGGAAACTTTACTTTTGAAGATATAACATAGATTGCCCGAATTGAATCCATGATGTTCATTGGAAATGATCAGTTACCTAAACATGCCGAGAAAATGGTAAAACATGGGTGGGAAAAGGAAGCTACAAAGGCGAAAACTAATGCCATGAAGAATCCGAGTCAGTCTATGATTCAGGAGCTTACAACTGCCCATGATGCCTGGAAAAGTGGAAGAAGAGATGACGTTGGAGATGAAGCATAATTTGATGCTTATTGTAGACACCTAAAATTGTCATGTCTAATTAAATAAATATTTTATTTATTTAATTATCTAAGCCTAATTCTTCTATTAATTAAATAAATTTTTATTTATTTAATTAATTCATTTATCCTCTTCTAGCCTTATTTCTCATTTAAATAAATACATTTATTTATTTAAATTATCCCTTTCTTAAATTAAATAAATATCTTATTTATTTAATTATCCTACTTCTTCTATTAATTAAATAAATCTTTATTTATTTAATTAATTCATTATCTTTTTCTACACATGACACATGTCATTCATCTCTTATTTCCTACACTACCTACCTCTTTCATTATTTTGGTATTTCTTATACCTACCCTCTAATCCTAGCCGACCTCTCTTTTTACACCTCTCAATCTTAACCCTCCATTTCTTATTGTGTCTTCTATTTAAGGAGATGCTTTCTTCATTGTCAAACCCTAATGACTGATTTTGGAGTACTTGGCTACACTACAATTCCACTTGCAACCACATTTCGTTCTTTGTTGAGCTCTTGTGCATACAAAAATCTGAGAGCAAGTATATCAAGCAAGATCAATGGAGATAGGAAGAATGGAGATCAAAACCCTAGTGGACATGTGATGGTATAATCTTTGTGATTTTGAGTTATTTGCATTGTCTTAGGTAATCTTCATATGTTATGGTGGATCTTTGTTGTTGTTAGGCTAGGGTTTAGTGGTTGAATCCATTTTAGTCTTTCAATATTATTGTTTATTGTTATCCATTTTCACCATATACACTTATGCTTTGTTTTTATTTTAAAAATCTTTTCAAAAACCTTGTAATTACTTTGGGACATCTGTCCCCTAAATACTCTGTTAGTTTTATAACTATTTTAGAGGAGGTCAGGTTTTTAGGGAGACCTCCTCTGTTCTTCAAAAAGACTACTATAAGTTAGATGAAAAAGATTTAGAAGGGTTAGAACAGTAGACTTAGAGATTAGAAAATTTTGTTTTTCTGAAGGAAGTGATCGGTTTTTCCAGAATCTGAAATTGGAAGGAACTTATGTGTGTATCTTTATGTATTTGTTGCATGGAATATACATATAAAGATCATATGCATTTTGAGGTTTTAAATCTTCGAGTTTGAATCCATGGAGTAATGTTTCTTTACAAATATTAATCCAGTCAAATTGTCCGTGATTATCTTTCTGATGGTGAATGCTATTATTAATCTGGAGCTTCTTTCTGTGTTGTTAAGAAAGATATTTGGTTGAAAAGGGACTTTGTTTCTCTTGTTTATTTTTATGAAGTGTTGAAATCAGTGTTATTGAACTTTTCTTTGATTACTTCTGATTTTCATGGTGAAGCATCTTGAAGAATGTTTTTTCTGAAATATCTGCATATTACCGTCCTCTCATCTAAGAATGAAGTAGGCAGCCTTACGTGCTTTCAGGTTAAAAGCATATCAGTTTTATTTAGTTAGATTATTCTCTAAATAACTAATGTAGGGAGTTATACCTATCTAAAATTCAAAGGGAAGTGACGTATGCCACACTTACCCAACTGTCTAGTTGATGTTTTGTTTTTCAAAGAGGGTAACAGAGCTTTGAATTAATTTAATTAAAAGAGAGACAAAATCTGTTCACTAACAGATTTTTGGTGACTCTACTGGGGAAGTCAACATTCAATAGATTAGTATGTTATGTATTTATTAAAACTAAGTAAGTCGTAGTTTTACCTATTGATAGAATTCCTCAACAACACATACTTCAACATGTGCTTCAACCTGGCTTAGATTTTAAAGACACCTAAGAAGATATTATTGTTGACCTTAACGTTGTTGCCTGGAAAGTTAGAACTCATAACCAACAGTATCAACAAGATCACCTGGTATTGGAAAGAGAAGAAGAAATAGGTGAACGGTTGAGAAGGATTCCCATAGCCCGAGAAGTTGATGTGGTTGATAGATTTGTTCAAAGGCCCTAGAAGAAATAACACTAGATTCTCATCCTTATACTAGATAACAGAGGAGAGAGGGAGTTTTTGATAACTTTTTTGAAGAACTACAAGGGTTCTCACTCTCTACAAATTTCACTCCCAAGAGGAAGGCTAAAAGTAGACCTTCTTCCCCTACTAAAACTACTCCCAAAGTACCTCTCTCTTCTAGCAATTAGCAAGCATTAATGCTTTCTGGAATTCAAGCTCCTCCTCTTGTAACTGTTTTCCCTATTTCAATCATGGCTCAACCATGGGGCACTGCAGTCGGGCCTCTTTCTCTCGGTGCTCATAATCCTCTCTCGAAAGGGGCTACGGATGTTTTACCTAAGTTCAATGGAGAAAGGAAAATCTCAGTTGAAGAACTTTTGAACTCCTTTAATGTAGAGACTAGGATACTGGCAGTGTAGCATGAAGATGTGGCTATTAGGATTTTCGCTCAAACTCTTACCGAGGGAGCAGCAGATTGGTTCAGTCATCTGTAGGCAGGATATATAATTAATTGGCTAACAATGAAAACTGCTTTTGAGAAATGGTTCAAGAGCATTGGTGATGAGCACTCACTTTTGGCTCAGCTCACACAAATGAAGAAAGAGATTCATGAGCCAATGAGAGATTATGTGGCTAGGTATAATAAAATTATTCATAAAATTCCCCTTGCTAAAAGACCAACTGCTGATAATCAACAATGTTTCTTTATCAACTCTATGCCTCCTGATGTTGGTTTCCATCTCAAAAGAAATAGGCCAGCTGATCTTGATACTACACAGAACCAAGCTATAGAGCTTGAAGATGATTTAATAACAGTAGGGAAGTGGAGGAAAGATGTGCAAATCCCTCAAGGTCAATCTCAAGCTTCCACTTCTTCGACTGATCGAGTTGTCCAAAGATTAGTCAATAATATGATTGCCTTGAAGAGGCAAATTCCAAAAACTGGAGGTTCTTATCCACAACCCTATCAAGATATAAGTAGGAAACAACCAAACCAGCACAATTATGGGTGAACTTTGCAACTCCCTGCTGCCCCGCAAAGATTGCAAATAGAAGGTCCTCCTGATAAAGGTGCTATGTGCTCTTTCCACCTTACTTTAGATCATGATGGGAATTATTGTCCTGACATCATAAGGCATGTCCAAATGGGAAGCACAAAGGATGAACTTGGGGAGTTCACTGAAGCAGAGAAGATTCAAGAAGTACCTGGCAACGCTAGATAATTTTACCTTCAATACGAATTAGATTCAGAAAGAAGTGGTAATATTTTGGTAACTCTTGAAGACCCTGCATGTGCAATCCTTACAAGGAATCAACAAACCTCCCAACCTGCTCCTATTGCAAACTCTCCTGGAACTAATTTCAAGGGTAAGGGTCCCGCAAATAATGATTCTTCCTTTCATGCAAAAACTCCTGAAGTTAAGATTTTGCAAAGAAATACTGAAAGTAAAAACAATTCTTCTCCCTCTCCCTCTTTTGACATAATTGAATTTTGGAAATCCTCAACTGTTCAAATTTCCACTGTCCAATATTTGAAACTGAACTCGGAGGAATTAGACAAGTTGGTCAAATATGTAAAAGGAGATCCTACCTCAAAGTCCTCAGTGCATGAGTGTATGGTTGATAATGGTTTCTTTGTTGCTAAAAAATATACATTTGCTTCTAGCCCTCCCATTGATTTGATTAATCCTCGTGCCTCTCACAGTGTCGAAGATAAGCTTGACACTGAAGTTCTGAAACCTAAACTTTTTTATATCTCTCCTCTTGAATGGTCATAAGCTTAGTAATTGTCTTAAAGATTTAGGGGCATCAGATAACATAATGCCATCATCTGTTGCCAGAGATTTGGGTTTAACACTTACCAAGACATTTGGGAGATGTTACTCGATGAATGGGAAGCAGGTCCCTCTCATTGGGAAAGTAAAGGATGCTCAAGCAGTACTCGCAGTGTGTCTTGATAAAAGGGTAAAGGTGACCATTTTGGTTGCTGACATTCCTGCAAGTTATGGGATGCTTTTAAGTAGGACTTTTTGTAAAGATCTAGGGGTGAGATCAAGATGGACTGGTCAGAGGCTATCATTCCACTAGGAAAACAAAAGATCAAACTTGAACCTGAAGTGAAAAATAAATATACAGTTTTTCCTTCTAATAATCCCAAAGCCCAGTTTTTGTTCCAAGAATATGAATTTAGAAATTATCTCATTCTTGCACCTCATAAAATAGAGTTAGAAGAAGAAGTTGATGAACAAGATGAACTAAGGCAAATGGAATTCGATGGAAGTTGTGCCAACTATGGTTCAGGAGTAGGGGTAGTTCTGCTTTTGCCTAATGGTAATGTTTTTCCTTTTTCTTTTAAATTAGACTTCAACAATACAAATAACACTGCAAAATATGAGGCATTACTTTTAGGGTTGAATGAAGCCAAATGTACAGGCATAAAATTGCTTAAGGTGAAAGGTGATGCTAAGCTGATTGTTAAACAAGTAAGAAATGTTTACTCTGTTAAAAATGATAGACTGAAACATTATAGAAACAAAGTTTGGGATGAGAGAGTTTTTTGATGCTTTCTCAATTGAAGCTATACCAAGAGAGCAGAACATTAGGGCGGATTCATTGGTTGTTTCAGCTTCTCTCTTGTTACCACACCTAGACTTTAAGAATGATTCTTATAAAATTGAAATGAATTACAGACCTAGTGTTCCTAACAATGTGTATCATTGGAAAGTATTTGATATAGATGCTTAGATTAAAGATTTTTTGGAGTGTGCCCGTTCCTTTGTCCAATCATATTTTGAGGGTTCTAAGGATATTTGTAAAGAATTTTGTCTAGATCCTGGTATTGATTTTGATAAGAATTTCATTCAGCTTAAGGGGAAAAAATCCTGAAAGGTTTGGTGACTCTAGAGAGGTTTTTCACCCGTAATGATGTGTTCACCGGCAAGAAAATTCCTAATAATGACAGTAAGGTGGGTTGCAAAAAGATCAATCTTGGTGATGAATCTAATCCTAGAATGTTGACAATCGGCAGATGTTCTTCTGAGGAGAAGCGAATGCCTACTGAGTTAGTGAAAGAATACATTAATGTGTTTGCTTGGTGTTATAATGATTTGAAGGAATTTATAAATGGTCAGTTTCAACATCAAATTTAATTGAAGCTTGGTGTTTCTCCTTTTAGACAAAAACTGAGAAATTTCAATCCCATGGTGGCAGAAGCAATTTTCAAAGAGGTAGATAAAATGCTAAAAGCCAGAATTATATACCCAATCCATCACTCCACATGGGTAGCCAATATAGTACCTGTAAGGAAGAAAAATGGGGAAATTCGGATCCTTGTAGATTTTCGCAATCTGAACCAGGCAAGTCTTAAGGATAATTATGCTTTACCCAATATGGACCATATTTTGTAGATAGTAGCTGGATCAGAAATGATGTCAATGTAAGATGGCTTTTCTAGCTATAATCAAATTAGTGTTGTAGAAAATGAACAACATAAGACAAAATTTATCACCCCTTGGGGAACATTTGCATATAATCGTATGCCTTTTGGTTTGATTAATGTCAGAGCAACTTTTCAAAGGGCCATTATTTCTTCTTTTAGGGATTTCCATGACAGGATTATTGTAATTTACCTAGATGACTTGACCATGTTATCTAAAGAAAGGAAGGATCATCTCAAAGATCTGAGGGCAATTCTACAATGTTGTCGAGAACATGGTATCTCCTTGAATCCAAAAAATTATGTGTTCTATGTAATTGAATGCAAACTATTGGGGCACATTGTTTCGAAGGAAGGCACCAAGATTGATCCTGAAAGAGTCAATGCAATCCAACACCTCAGCCTGCCTTCAAATCGGACTAGAGTAAGGTCATTTTTCGGTCAAATAAATTTCCTAAGAAGGTTTATACCTGAATTTGCAGAAACTACTAAGCATATCATCGGCTTGTTGAGTGAGAGGTACCCTTTTAAATCAATTGATGAAGCCAAAGAAGCTTTCGAAAAGATTAAAAGTTCAGTTGCTAGTGAACCAACCCTCATCAACCCAGATTTTAAAAAGGATTTTATCATATACTGTTATGCCTCATAACATACAATGTCGGGAATATTATTATAGGTAGATGAATCTGGGACTGAAGCACCCATAGCATTCATGAGTGTCCCTCATAAGAAACACGAGCTTAAGTATTCGCTCTCAGAAAAACAAGCCTTCATCGTGGTTAAAGCTATAAAGCAATTCAGATATTATATTCTGCATTCTCACTCTATGGTGTTTGTTCCAGATTCTGCAGTGAAAAGTATTTTGACTCAGCAGGAAGTTGGGCTCAACAAAAGAGCAACATGGGTAAACAAAATTCAAGAATATGATCTGGATATTCATCCTACAAAGATGGTTAAAGGAGGTTTATGAAAATTCATAGTAGAGAATAAGGTGGAAATAGATGAAGGACTAACTTTGACTCTATTTGTTGGGTTGCAAGATACATGATTTTCTGACGTAGCTTATTACTTGACCTATGGTAGTTGCCCGAGTCATTTGTCAACTAAAGAACAAAGGAATCTCAAATTAAAAGCAGCTAAATATGTTATCTAGCAAGATGTTTTTTATAAAACAGGCTTGGATGGTACCTATTTGAGATGTGTAGATAAGCCAAAACAACAGAAGCTTCTAGAAGTTTATCATGATGAAGCCTATGGTGGACATTTCTCATCCTCAGTAACCGCTTTTAAGATTTTGAGAAATTGTTTTTATTGGCCTGGTATGTTCCATGATTCATATACCTATGCTAAGGGATGTGAAAATTGTCAACTCTTTTCTGGAAAACCACAGTTGGCGGCTCTACCTTTAAAACCTGTGGTAGTGGATGAACCTTTCAAACAATGGGGTATTGATTTCGTAGGCCCAATAAATCCCTCATTCCAGTGCTGGCCATATGTATATTCTGATAGCAATAGATTATTTTATTAAGTGGGTGGAGGCTATCCCCACTAAGAAGGTGAACTCAGAGGTAGTATGTAATTTTCTCAAAGATTGCATTTTAGTCCATTTTGGGGTTCCTCAGAAGATTGTTACTGATAATGCATCATATTTCTCTTCTAAGGAATTGACCATGTTTTGTTATGAACATCAAATTACTCTTTCACACTCCTCTGATTACTTCCCGTAAGGTAATGGGTTGGCAGAATCGAGCAACAAGAACCTGGTAGCAATCATGAAAAAGTTAGTTGATGATAATACCCGAAACTGGCATAAAAAGTTATATGAAGCCTTATGGGCAGATAGAATTACCCCTAAAAGAGCAATTGGAATGGCATCTTAGGAACTGGTGTATGGAATTGGTGCAAAGGTTTCTTTACCTCTGGAATTGGTAGCAACGAAGCTTCAAACTATAATTGAGGATCCCTTCTTCCAAAATGCTCTAGAAAAGAGAGTCATGTATTTGACAAAGTTGGAAGAGGAAAGGGAGATGATAGTCGACAGAATTACTGAACATCAGAAAAGGGTGAAGAAAATCTTTGATATGAAGGCTCGACCAAGGGGGTTCCTCAAAGGGGATGAAGTAATGTTGTGGGACAAGAGAAGAGAACCAAAGGGTGCCCATGGAAAATTTGATTCATTACGGAGAGGTTCGTTCAAGATCCATGAAGTGGTGGGGCTGAATGCATTCAGACTAAATTATCCTGATGGAATGGTTATGCCCTATATCTATAATGGGAAAGACCTGAAGCTCTATAAACTTTGACATCTATGATCAAGAGTTCATGTACATAGTAGATTAGTTGTTTGTTTTTGTCTTTTTGTCTTTGTTTTCTTTTTTGTGTGTGTGTCCTTTCGTCCTCTTTCTATTTTGTTGTGTGAAACCAAATATTTAGAGTTCTTTGCACTTTTCACAAAATACAATCCCCAGGTAGAGCCAATGTTACCTTGTCATTTGTCCATTATAACAAGAGTGAGTCGCCTTGCAAAATTTTTAGTTGAGTCCTTTTCTCCCTCTTTTTCTGAAATCTTGTTAAAAGTTTGTTGGTTCAATCCCTAATCCTCCTATAAATAATTTCTAAATCCTTAGCATTACGCTTCAATTGTCTGTTCGAACCTCATGAACCCCTCAAACCATCCTGAGAAGAGTTCATAGTGTTCATTTAGGTACTGCATGTTCTAAGTTGTGTCTAAGACACTTTCAGGCTAATGTTCACATTAAGTGTTTTGCAGCAGCTCTATTTCACGGTCGCAAATGATGTTTCATATACTATTTCTCCAGACTGTGAACCGTTTGAACCTAGTTCAAACAGTTTAGTGATGTTCAAAATGTTCGATGAAGTTCAAAGGACCAGCGGCAATCAAAAAAGTTAATCTTTTCCAAAGGAAAATCTCCTTGTCGTAGCATATGCTTTGAACTACCTAAACCCTCATGAAGTTAGTTCAAATGGTATATGAATGTTCAAATCACGTAGGTCCCATAGGAAAGACTAAATGATGTGATGGTGCATTTATTGCTAAGTGTGATGAAGATCTGACCATATCTCGGGTGACGTCAACCAACCGATTTTTGAAGGCAAGTAATCATTTTTGGGAATTGGTAGTTACGCCGACAAGTGCTATTATGCATTCAATACACATGCATGATGTCAAATCCCAATGCTCGACTCATTTGAGTTGACGACCAAAATTAATGCACGAAATTATCTTTTTACGCTTCATTTGTTATAAGGTATGAAGTGATTTATTTTTGAAACTTGTTCTTCATTATTGCGGAGTATCTAGTTGAAGGTTTGTCTGCTGGTAGTTGTTCGATTGGTTTCAATTGTGAAGGTGAGTTTTGATTCCTATCTTCTTCAGTGATTTTTAGTTGTTTGTCTCTCTCGTAATAAAATTGCTTGGAGGGATAAGGGTTGTTGGTTATAAATTATGAAGTCCACTTTGCATCTTTTTAGAAATATTTTTAGTCTTGCTTGCACAAGAACCCATTGTCAGTGACACAAACCTGAAAGGGGAGAATTTGGAAGCCTTGAAGGAAAGGACGTTTAAAGGTATTGATGGTTCTTTTGGTCTAGAAATTATAAGTAGTGGCCTGATAGAGGCAACAACTTTCCCACCTACTATTCCTTGTTTAGAATTAGTTAGGGAGTGCATTGTGTGATATGACCCTATTTCTGAAACTATGAAGAGGGACAATGGTGAAACCCTCCTCACGATTAATAGGGAAGTCATTTCTTCTATTTTCAAATTGCCATATTACAAGCTCTCAAAATTTTCCCCTACCCAATAAATCATCGAGTTCAATGCAAGCAAGAGTGGACACCAGAACAATATAGCGAAGCATTGGTTGATAGTTCCTCAGAAAGGTGGCTCTAGGCTACCTAAACACCCCAACAAAAATCACATGCTTCCCCATATTCATGATGTTATGCTGTTGTTAAACTAAATTAGAGGTTCAACTGAAGCCTACAACTTTGATGACTGGATTTACTGTTATGTGCAATTGGTGTTGGAGGGAAAGCAGTTCCTTGAGTGTCAAGAGCTTATTGTTGACTCTATGAGAGAACAGTTGAGCATGGCAAAGTAGTTCAAACAAAATTTCTTCATGTCTTCTTATTTGATATATTGTTTGGCATGTAACAAAGAGATAATGGGAATTCCTAGGCAACCTGCTAAAGGGGATGTTTATGTATATGACTTTTACCCCATGCTGCAAAGAGATAATGCATTACAAAATTTTAGGAGAGTGCATAATGCTTTCCTAGGGGACCTGTGCTATTAATTGAAGAACAGGAAATCAAAAAGAATGTCTGAAGATGCCTAGGCCCTGGTGAAAAGATATGGTAGCTTCTTTGTTCAATTTTCTCATTTCTGTTATATAAGGGTAGGTGGTTTCGAAGAGGAATCTTTCAATCTTCCTCATTTTTGTTCAGATTGCTTTGTCCTTGCTAAGATTTGTAGACAATTGTCTATTGTAATTAAGAAATCTCAACCCAAAGATAAATGGGAAGATCATTTCCTTGTTCAAATGGGCGCTTTATCTTGTAGTTCAATGTCAAATGCATTGAGCATAGGAGCTGACTTGAAGAATTTTAATTTTAAACTATATCAAGAAAGGAATGGCTTTGATAATAAAGGTTTTTCATGGGGCCTTGGTTTCATGTTGCACCCTCCTATCCCACACTTGGAAGACTTTTGAGAATATTGTTGTGATGAACTTGAAGTGTTCAGGAGAGAAAATATGAGAATGGTTCTGGGATAAATAGTTTCACTATAGGTGAAACTTGATATAAGTGGAATCAAAGAAGATAATCTAGAGCTATTTGAACCTAGGTGTCTAGATCAAACTGAACCTAAAACATCCTCTATTAATTGGGATGTGGAAGAAGAAGATGATATACAACTCAAAACAAAAAGAGTCTTGGAGAGAACTGTAGATCGGGTTAATAAGAAAAGAGCAATGAAATCAGGCAGGATCAGTCCTGCAAGAGATAATTGGTTTCTCTACATTCTCCAAAAATCTTTTCTAAGCCCACTTCTATGCTTGTTCATGCAGGTAAAAATAAGAATTCATCTTACACCAAGCACGAACCTAATCCTACTTTGAATTGTCCTCCTCCTTGATTTACAAGGTCATGGAGTGTTGCACAGAAGAAAATGGACCTAGTCAGAGACATAGAGGTGAAAGACAAGACCCTCAACCCTCAGATTTTTGAGGTTGAGGACCTTGATAGTGATATTGTCAACACCATGGATTCCCATGCAATCACTGTATCCATGACACCTCCACCTAAAGTAACTAGAAGAATAGCTAGTTCAAACACAACTCCCAAATGGTTAACTACTTCAGTAAGTAGGAAACGGAGCTCGATCCCAGTGTCTATCCCAATTCAAGACATGATGGTCAAATACATGGAAAAAGGTCCTAGACAAAAGAAGTTCAAAAGGACCACCAAGTTGGATGTTGATGAAAAGACCGAGAGATGGGTTGCTGAAATTGCTTCCTATAAACCCAAGGATGAAAGTAAAGAAATAAATGCAGAAGATTTGGAAGTCACCAAAGTAGAATTGGGAAACATGAGTAGGGACTCTGATAACCACCTTTTCAAGGTGACAGGTAAGAAAATTCTCATCAGGTCAGAAAAAGACGGACAAGAGAAAAAGGAACTAAAATGGCACATCAAAGTTTTAGCGCAATTCATTGATAGCCTAGGCTATTTTGGAGCACTCCCTATATCACAAGCTTCAGAAAACTTCGATCTCACCTCACCAAAGAACAAGAAACTGATGAATCAAGTTCAGCGAGGTAAGAGCATCGCAAGGGCCATAGAAACATGGATAGAAGGGGTGATCAAGGATGGCAAAAAATATATTACAGATTCCAAGAAGCTATGCGATGAAATTCAAAACCTCATTGCAGAGATCCAAAATCAGGCTATGCAATGGGGAAAGGAGGAGCATAAGTGGGAAAATGTATTACCCATGTTCATCAAGATAGATAAATATGGAGCCACTGAGTTTTTCACAGAAAACTCAATAAAATTGGTAACTGATGAGTGTCAGCTCTTTGTGTTGAAGAAAACCATAGCATGGCGAGTAATTACATTCAAGGTTGTAATCTCTGATGCCAAAGCCTCCGTTTACGAGCTCCAAGAACTACAATATAGCTTGGTCAATGATAATAAAGTGGTTAACCCAGATCATGATTGGCAACTAGGACTTTATGGGCTGAATACATGGGACGCGGTAAAGGCATTTAAATTGCACATGGAGAAAATTAGGGCCAAAGGAAACTTTACTTTTGAAGATATAACACAAATTACCCAAATTGAATCCATGACATTCATTGGCAATGATCAGTCACCTAGACATGACGAGAAAATGGTAAAACACAGGTGGGAAAAGGAAGCTGCAAAGGTGAAAACAAATGCCATGAAGAATCTGAGTCAGTCTATGATTCAGGACCTTACAACTGCCCATGATGCCTGGAAAAGTGGAAGAAGAGATGAAGTTGGAGATGAAGCATCATTTGATGCTTATGCTTTGTTTTTATTTTTAAAAGCTTTTCAAAAACTTTGCAATTACTTCGGGACATCTGTCCCCTAAATACTCTGTTATTTTTATAACTATTTTAGAGGAGGTTGGATTTTTAGGGAGACCTCCTCTGTTCTTCAGAAAGACTACTATAAGTTAGATGAAAAAGATTTAGAAGGGGTTAGAACAGTATATTTAGAGATTAGAAAATGTTGTTTTTCTGAAGGAAGTGATCAGTTTTTCCAGAATCTGAAATTGGAAGGAACTTATGTGTGTATCTTTATGTCTTTGTTGCATGGAATATACATATAAAGATCATATGCATTTTGAGGTTTTAAATCTTCGAGTTTGAATCCATGGAGTAATGTTTCTTTACAAATATTAATCCAGTCAAATTGTATGTGATTATCTTTCTGATGGTGAACGCTATTATTAATTTGGAGCTTCTTTTTGTGTTGTTTAGAAAGATATTTGGTTGAAAAGAGACTTTGTTTCTCTTGTTTATTTTTATGAAGTGCTGAAATTAGTGTTATTGAACTTTGCTTTGATTACTTCTAATTTTTGTGGTGAAGCATCTTGAAGAATTTTTTTTTTGAAATATCTGCATATTATCGGCCTCTCATCTAAGAATGAAGTAGGCAACCTTACATGCTTTCAGGTTAAAAGCATATCAGTTTTATTTAGTTAGATTATTCTCTGAATAACTAATGGAGGGAGCTGTACCTATCTAAAATTTAGAGGGAAGTGATGTATGCCACACTTACCCAACTGTCTAGTTGAACTTTTGTTTTTCAAAGAGGGTAACAGAGCTTTGAATTAATTCAATTTAAAGAAAGACAAAATTTGTTCACTAACATGATGTAAATATAAAGTTGGTCAAAGATGATGATATTTAAAAGATAGATGCAAAACTATGTAGAAGTTTAGTCGTCAATCTTATCATGTATCTTACTAGAACTAGACCTAACATCATGTATGCAGTCAGTTTTGTATCAAGATTTATGCAAAATCTAAGTAAGATTCACTTCTTTGCAATAAAGAGGATAGTCAGATATGTTGATGGTATAAGAAGCTTTGGCATTTGTATACACCAACACACAAATTTAGATTGGTTGGATATATAGAAAGTGATTGGGCGAGATCTATCGATTATAGGAAAAGTACATCAGGATATGTATTCAGCTTGGGATTAGGTGTAATTTCTTGGTGTTCAAAGAAACAATCAATAGTATCACTATCGTCAAATAAAATGGAGTTCATTGTAGCAATGTCTGCAACATGTCAAGCAATTTGGTTGAGGAGAATATTGGCAAATTTGCGACTAGATAAAATACCCATAATTGTTTATTGCGATAATAATTCTACTATTTCTATAACAAAGAATCTAGTTTTTCATAGTCAAACTAAGTATATAGATATCCGTTATAATTTCATCAGAAATCTTGCAAATTATGAGCACATTGAACTACAATTTCATAAAACTAGTGATCAGCGACCACATGTATTTACAAAAGAAATTTCAAATGAAAGGTTTACTAAGATTAGAGATTTATTAGGTGTTAGTACACTAAACAATAAGGGGGAGAATGATAGGAGTAATGCTTAGGAGAAACACTATTTGTTCACTGCCTTATTGGAAACTTCTACTAACTAGAAATAGTTGTCAACTATCATATAAAACAACCTTAATCATTTAAGATTTCCTTGTTCGCAAATTGGCATCCTTATCCACTTCCTCTACCACTTGCAATCTGAGTCTTAACTTCTTGTGCACTACAAGTTTATGAACTGCCTTTTGTTACTATAAAATAGAGGCCATAGTAATGATTAATTTTTTTTTATTTGAACAAATTAGAGACCTGTGTATCTATGTTTGCATTTGTAACCTTCACTAAGATTAATAATAGTAGTGTCAATGCATCAATATATTACATTGTATACTCTGTTTTTTTGTGCTCTATTTTTTGTTACTTTCCTATACACATGTATCTCTTCGAGATCTGATAGGATTGACACTAGAAATAAGTTTAGGATAATTCATCGAATGTATTTTCTACATAAAACAAAGTTAGATCAGCTGAAATTTTGAAAAAAATTCAAATAATTATAAAGGTCTTGTAATGTGGGGTAAAATTGAATCTATCAAGATTGTGGCATATGCAATTCCTTATTAGTTAGATTTATTTTTTCTAACAATGTCCAAATTTTTTTTTCCAATCTTCAAACTTATATATAAATACAAGGAATTTGAAAAAGGATTACTCCTTAAGTTTAAATCTTGGTTGTTATAGGACAATTTACTTAAGAGTTGCATATATATACTATAATAAGATTAAGCTAAGCTAGTATCTCTATACTAGACCTAACTCATATTAAACTACTATAATAAGATTAAGTTAAGCTAATATCTCTAGACCATAAAAAATTTAAAATGATAAACTATGAACTTTATTATAAAAAATGTGGTTCAGTGGCAAAATTTACATATTAATTTTAATTAAATTAACATTTACATGTTAACAAACCTTTAAGGTTACACTATTCTATCTAATATTATCACCTTTCGCTATCGTTGTCAGTGTTGCTTAGTCCTGGTTGCTTGTCCGTTAGCGCACAGCGCTCAATCTGCGGAATTTGCGGCTGCATCTTCCCTTCAAGCATAAGCACCACTTGCCTCATGCTTGGCCTCACCTCCTCATCCTTTTCAATGCATAACAACCCTACAATGCATGCTGTTCTCACTTCTTCAAGATCTCTCTCCTCTGCAATACCCTCCTCCACAATATTAATCACGTTCCCATTATAAATTTGTGTTGCAACCCACGCTGGAAAGTAATACTGTCTGGAATCTTGCACAGTTAAATCGAGATTCCTTCGGCCGGAAATGATCTCCAAGAGCGTCATACCAAAACTGTATACATCAACCTTGGAAGTGATGGGAAGGCCGGAGATCCATTCTGGAGCCAAATACCCTCTCGTTCCTCTCGTTGTGGTCAGGACGCGGCTGAAATCTCTACCCATAAGCTTTGCCAACCCAAAATCGGCCAACTTGGGTGACAAATTACCGTCGAACAGAACATTTTCTGGCTTCACATCGCAGTGAATGATGCAATCTCTGCATTCTTCGTAGAGATAAAGTAATCCTCTTGCGGTGCCTAACGCGATCTTAAATCGGATCTTCCAGTCGAGTACCTTCTGTTTACTTTCGGAATTATTTGTGAAGAGTAAGGAATTCAGAGAGCCGTTGGGCATGTAATCATAAATCAGAAACCTTCTCGACCCTCCCGCGCAAAACCCTCGAAGCCTGACCAAATTCGCATGGTGTATGTTACCAAGAGAACTGATTTCCGCTCGGAATTGCTTCTCATCTTGTCTAGAACCATCCATTTTCTTTACGGCCACAAGTGTACAGTCTATTAGGTGTCCTTTGAACACCGTGCCGAATCCTCCACTACCCACCTTAGAACTGAAATTCCTAGTTACAATCTTCAACTCCATGTAGCTAAACATTCTAAGAAAAGAGTTGAGGAATCTGCAAGCCTCTCCATCGATCTTAGCCAATGCTTTTGCCGATGCCTCCACCACATTAAAATTGAACAGATACCCAAAGCAACGGTGAAAGCAACGACAACTGTGATTATGCGTTTGGGCAAGTATGGTGAATCTGTCCTTGCAAGTACAGAAGCATCTACTTTAATAAAAACATTTGAATTGCTTTTGGGTTCAGCTTTATGCATGTTTAACAAATGTCCTGACCAGATTTGGCACGGCCGTGAAGGCGATTTGAAAGTAAACGCAGTGCACGAGCAGTTGAGGAGGCAGGCTTTGTGGCAAGCTTTCTTCGTGGTTGCAGGGTATGAGGAAGCGGAACCAACATCAGGCAACGTCACACTCGGCTCGAGGAATCCGTCCGTGCTGCTATTTTTGGCATTGCAATTTAACGGGCTCTGCCGAGCACATCCACTGGATCACGACTCTCGCGAATCCCAAGCGCACATGTATTGATTTTTTTATTTAATTATATACAATTAAAAAAATAAATATTTTAAAATTAAAATATATTAAATTAAACCTTCATATTTTAATTCTAATCTTAAAGTTAAAATTTAATTTAATAGTACAATTGAAATATGGGGATTTAATCATAGGTAAAATATCATTTAAGATTAGGGTAGAGTTATAATTAAGATTAGGGTTAAAATATAAGGACTTAATTATGGTTAGAATATTATTTAAGATTCAGATTAAAATATAGTTTAAGATTAGGGTTAAATATAATTTATGATTAGGATTAAAATATAATTTAAAATTAGGGTTAAAATATAAGGGTTTAATTATGGTTAAAATATCATTTAAGATAAGGATTAAAATATAATTCAAAAAATATTTTAACTGATATCAACATTTTAATTTGACTTGAGTAAAAACGTGATTAAATATGTAGTTCTCAATTATAAAGATGGCTAAGATAAGAATTGATGAAAAAAATCATATAAAAAGATTATCATTGATTAACGAAAATTAGATTGAACCTCCAAATTAATAAATATTATTGATAGTAAATTGATCTATAAGTTTAAGCTTATGTCTAATTTACTATCAATAATTTACTATGAATAAAGTTTCTTTTATAAGTGAATAAACTTTCACTTATAAGTGAAAAAAGTTTCACTTATAAGTGAAAGTTTTGGAAGTTTTATAAATGAATAAAATTTTACTTATAAGTGAATAAACTTTCATTTATAAAACTTTCAAAACTTTCACTTATAAGTGAAACTAAGCTTAATCTTATAGATAAATTTACTATCAATAATATTTATTAATTTGGAGGTTCAATCTAATTTTCATTAATCAATGATAATCTTTTTATATGATTTTTTTCATCAATTCCGATCTTAATCATCTTTATATAATTGAGACAAGTTTTTACTCAAGTCAAACTAAAATGTTGATATTCAACTTTTATTAATGAACATTAGGATTAAAATATTTTTTAATTATATTTTAATCCTTTTCTTAAATGATATTTTAACCATAATTAAACCCTTATATTTTAACCCTAATTTTAAATTATATTTTAATCCTAATCATAAATGATATTTAACCCTAATCTTAAACTATATTTTAATCCGAATCTTAAATAATATTCTAACCATAATTAAGCCCTTATATTTTAACCCTAATCTTAATTATATATCTACCCTAATCTTAAATGATATTTTACCTATGATTAAATCCCCATATTTCAATTGTAATACTAGATTAAATTTTAACTTTAAGATTAGAATTAAAATATGAAGATTTAATTTAATATATTTTAATTTAATATATTTTAATTTTAATATATTGATTTTTTTAATTGTATATAATTAAATAAAAAATCAATACATGTCCAATAAGCTAATATTCATTTGAAAAAAATATATATTAAAAAATTATTCAAAATATAATTGAAACTTATTAAATAAAATTTCTAAAAAATAATATAAAATATATTAAGAAAAGTAAAAAATTTAGAGGGGCCCTCCGTGCAGTCCCATGGTGGAAATATTTCCCCCGCTGCATAAGGCTGTGTAAAAAATTTATTAGACTTGTCGTACTTTTACTGCACGCTCGGGAACAGTTAGAAGCTGCAGAGCACGAACTGACAGCGTACAACGTATACGAAGCATAAAAATAAGGCATAGAGGGGTCTAGGCTAAGCAGGTGTGGTTTACATTGCTGCTTAGGCGCATAAATTTTTTCCAAATGTAGTTAGTGAGATTAAATCCAGAGAGCTTTGATTGCATTATCGTACAAATTTTGTCACCAGATCTTTATGCAAGCATTCTCCTTCGTAAAAAATATAATATTATAAAGATAATGACATGTGAATAGTCCCACATTTTGAAATAAAAGCGACAAAAAATGGTTTATCAGTAAGTCAAAAATTGTTTTCAGGCGACAATTTTTCGGTCAAATTTTCTCATAGTTTTCAGGCGTGAAACAATTTAAAAATATCGCAGTTGTTTCGAAATACATTTAAAAACTTATTACAAAAAAATTTCTGGATTAGATTGTGTAGAATTTTTTAACATCAATATTTCAGATCACGTTTCTTGATCCATCATTAGCAACCAAAATAAATTGATGCAGAGCATACAAGAAACTTAATCAATAGGGGATGAATCTTTCTCCCAACTCGCCTATTCAATAGGTAACAAAACCCAAACCCTCACTAGGTTACTAGCCTCTCAAATTGCTTCAACACCTCAAGGACACACTCCTACTCCTTAGCCCGCATCTGATCATTGACATACATTACCCTAGGCATACTCATCTTGCCCAAATCCTTCTTTTGAATTCACCAACTCTCAAAATCTTACTCCCTCAACTCCTTCTCCAATTAGGATTCCTAATGGCTTATAGACACAACTTCCAACGCCGAGTAGGCACACACCAAACCAAGGATCTTAATGGGAATACTAAAGAGATTCTCTCCCATAGTCAAAACATAGGTCTTTACCCTCCCAACCTCCCTAGAAAACAATATGGACCTTGTTGTGGAAACATTGTTCATAGTGGCAGTTAAGTAACAGTAGGACAACCAAACATTCATGGTGCATTCATTAGTCCTTGGAGCTTGAAACAAACTTGGATGTGTTAGAGGACATCCCTAAAACTCTTCCTGATACCAAACTCTTCAACAAACTTCCCTATGGCCCTGCAAAATACGAAAACTCAGTGCACTGTCATGTTGTGACAGTCATACACTAGTTTGAGGACAGTCAATAAAAACTTGACAATTTGGCTTGTTCAAAAGTCTTCAACCTTGGACACAAATTTGTGGCACCCTTACACTCCCTTATAAACCCTCAATAGCCCTCCAAAACCCTTGCTTTACATTCAACCCTTCCAAACCTCCATGTTGTTGTCTCATTCTGACCGAGACGCAGAAAATAGTGCTTTCCTCACCATTTTGTATGTACCTTCTTTGACATGGAGCCCTGCAGTGGTTGGGAAACATGAAGATACATATGTACAAGCATTTCCCATCCATTGGTGGGTTTATTCAATGTGGAAATGAAACATAATACATTTTTCTTTGTCTCGAGCTACTCTAGATAGGGTTAGTAACAGTTTTAACAAAAACCAAGAGAACTTTATCAATACAACATAGAACTGAATGAAACCAAATGGAAACGATAGTAGATTAACTCACCTAAGACATGAAATAGATTTTCAACATCAATGAATATATTTAAGCTTGAGAAAACTCATCATAACAGTCTGCATGTTGGGGAAGAACAGTAAATATGTAGAATACTCCAAGTTTATTGATCTCTTTTTCTAATACAATGACCATCAACCCCTCCACCGAGGTTTGACAAGAATTTATAAACCCAAACTGAAATCATAACCATACAAACTGAATTTCAAACTCCAAATGACCATTGGAGGCACTAATACAACTTTTTTTGTGTGCAATTGACAATTTTGACAACTTGTAGGACAACTTTTATATTTTGATATATAGTGACTCCAAACTTTGCATAGATGCTTCAAATGACTTGAAAATGATTAAAACATGAATACCACCTCATTACATCAGCAATAATGCCATGAAAGGATTATTTACATCTAGGACTCCTTATGCCAACCTAAATAGGTCTGTGTTGACAATTTAGGACTAATGACACCAAATAGCTTCTAAACACACAAACCTAACATTAATCCATTAGAAATGGTTCATTATACCTTATTCGTGACCTTACTACATATAAAAACATGAAAGACTCATAATTTTCCTCATAGAGGCTTGATGGTAGCCTAGGTGCTCCTACATCAGAAATCAAGGAGAAGGCCAAAGAGGAAACAAGGGGACAAAAAAGAGGACAAAAACCAAAGCAATAAAATTGAAATAAAGGAGAATGAGAATAGAGAAGCCAAAAAAAAAAAAAAAAGGGGGAGAAACCAATAAAACAAATAAAAATAAAGACATAAATGACAAATAAAACAAAAACAAAGAAATTAGAAATTAAAAAGAGTATAATTGAATATATAAACATCAATCCATAAAATTAAAGAAATAAATAACAAATAAAACAAAAATAAGAATTAACAAAAAATATATATACAGTGATAACCAAAGGAAAGCACAAGGTCAAGAAGACAAGAAAAAGACCAAAGGAGCAAGGGCTAAGAAGGGTGTTGGAGAAACCTAAAGGAAGAAAGTAAGGGAGACCAAGAGCTACTCAAACTCCACCCATCATCACATTTGAGGTTTAAGGGGTGGTTATTGATTTCAATAACTTCTTTAAGTTTTTTCTTGAAGAAGTTATCTTTCTTCAATAAGATTTGAGTGTTTTCCAAACAAAAAACTAAATTTTCAATGCCCTTGGAACAAAACACTACAATTCTTGTCCCTCAAATTTGTTTTTTCAAAGGCAATCGATCCTCATTGTGACCAAATAGTCTCAAACGTTAAATTTCGTACCAACTAGTAGTAAAGAAACCATATGCAATCATGTAGAACTAACAACCCATCATGGTTGAACTAACTACATGTGTTATGGCAGGGAGAAAAATAAATAAATATGATGGCCATCATTACCCTATTGTGGAGGTGAATAAAATCACCCTTCCCTAGTTAGCCCATAACAAGCACCATATTCCATAATCATCCCTCATAGACATAAAAATTAACCCTTCCCGGATTAATATCAGAAATAATATTTATTATACATTTCAAATTTTCTTAATTCCTTTTCCAAGTAAAATTTAATTTTTTAAATCAATCTTCAAATTAGAATTTTACCAATATTAAAAATTCCAAATAAAATAATCTCTATCCACCGTTATTGTATAAGTATTTAAATATAAATAATCAATTTAATCCATTTGAACCATCTCCACAAATACAAGAATAATTCTAAATTCCTCACTCTACGTAAAATAAAAAGTCAAAAGTCAAGTGCACATAGTAGGGTTTGAACTCCTAACCCAATGATCCCAAAAAAAACATACTCTTACCACTATACCAAAGGTTAATTTCAAAAACAATATTCAGGGATATAACTAAACCATACAGGCAAAAACCAGAAAACTACATATGACAAATCAAGGATAAATTTTCTAGTATAGAAACTAAAATCATAAACAGATAAAACAAAAATGGCTCCCCTATTAATCTACAACAAAATTACAAGAATTAGAGGAGGAAAGATAATTGTCATGTTCTTCAAACATACGGTTAGGTTAAAACTGTAAATTAATGTCAAGATCAAAATCAATTTATGATATGGCAACATAGATAGGAAAGAAAAAAAATAGTATAAATAGTACTAAGAATTTCAAATGAAATCATGTCGATGAAAAGAAAACTTGGGTGTGAGGAGAATAAGAGAGAGATGAAAACTCCAAAATCGCAAAAGAAAGATAATCAAACATCCAACCAAAAATTCTTTTTTGATGATGATGATGGAAAATACAAGAATCCTTTCTTATTTATAAATTTTGAGGCTAAGTTTGGATATCATGCATAAATTAATAATAATTTTATAGTAAGTGCTAAATATAGTTCTTAACTGTTTGAATGATTTACAAGTCTATTAATTTAAATCTAGAAGACTAATTGCATGACTTATGCTCATTTTAGTTTCAACACAATTAATGGTTATAATTTTATTCCATTTTTATTTCTTTGCAAGGTGTCATATATCTAGTTATTGTTAATATTGTTATAATCTACAATTTATCTATTATGCATGTAAATATTTATAATTTAAATATCTTAAAATTTTAAGTATTTAACTCTTAAATAGATTATCAACATCTGTACATGTCAAATTTTACAAAATTATAATTTACAAATATTCTTACTTCTGAATTGATTATTTTATCTAATCCTCTAATGCATGAATATTAGAATTAATTAATATATTTTATTTATTTATACTATAATTGGCATATATATATATATATATATATATATATATATATATCAACGCATGCAATTTATATTTTAAATCTTAAATATCAGATATATATTTTTTCTCTCTTGCATGTCGACTTTTATAAATTTTAGAAATTTACAATTTACAAATTTTGAATTTGATTTTATATTTTTTATAACTTAACCTTAAAATAGATTATTTATTTATTTACTACAATAAATCTCTCTAACTTAGTATTTAATTTAAAATTTTATAAATTAAATATTATACTTCAAATATTCTCTCTCAAGTAATTAGTTATTTTATTTTAATTAATCTCTTTATCTATTTATTTTAACTTTTGAATAATGATATTTTAATTATTCAATTATTTTCTAACATTTATTTATTTATTATATATTTATTGAATTATTGAATTATATTGTAATTATTTAATTTTTCAATCAATTTATTTTAAATTCCCAAATTTTAATTTACTATTTGTTATCTAATTGGTGTTTTTGCATAGGGTTCAATTCCCGAGGTCACTGCTAGCAAGCTAGAAAAATCCTCCTCGGTCATATGTCTGCCTTCGACGGTTAACCTGCAACCACCTCATCCTCGACAAAAAGTCATCAGTTCTCAATAAAATGCATTATATACATCATCACATTAAAATCAAATCGACAACAATATTAAGCATCATCATTAAAAATGACATTTAACATCATAAATGGCATTAATAATCATCATAAAAACAACTAGTCATCATTAATATTATTAACAACATAATATCATCTAACATCATTAATCACAATAATAACTTAATCAGTGTCATTACGCACATTTATTAGCATAGTAATGTCAAATATCAATGTCTGGTAAGTAAAAATAATCTAAAACTCATGTGTCTAAATCAGGTCGTGACACATGGGTTACTAGTTTTGAAGAATGAACAAGCACATGAGAATCAGAAAGAAGAGCATCAAGAGATGGTGGATGATCATGATCACCATATATCTCCCTAATATGAGTCCAAAGAGAATGTGGACACTCATAATGAATAAGTGACTCCAAATTGTCATAATCAATATTTTAAAAAATAACTCTAAAAACTCAAGCCCTAAAACCTTTCAAGATAGTATGCTTGAACAAGAAACTTGATTGTACAAATAAGACAATAACTGGAACTCACTTAGATGAATGATTATAAAATTGCTCCACTGCCTATAATTGCCTTTCTCCAGAACAAATGTAAAACCCATAATAATGATTCCTCAAAGAATTATAAAGATAGAGCTATCACAAGAAATAACTTCCAAAAAATAAAATTAGCCCATAAGGCTAAAAAACCTGATATCAGCAAAATTGGAGCCCTCGAAGAGCAATGAACGACGCGTGCCAAGAATCACAAGGCCTTGAAATGTTCATCTCCACAGATCTGCAGCGAATGGTGTCGACAAAGAACTTGAAATCAGAAATTGAGAAGAATAGTTTTTTCATTCATTAGTATTACAATGCATTTACAGGAACATATACAGATGGTTCAACACTCTAGATCCTACAATCAAGTGCCAGATCCTATAATCAAGCATACAACAACATTATCTACATGATAGGAAAGAATCATCTACAAGATAGGAAAGAATCACAAGAGAAAATTGTTGCGATTTGGATTGATTCTTTCCCTGTTTTCTCTTGTGATTCTTTCCTATCTTGTAGATGATTCTTTCCCATCCTGTAGATAATGTTGTTGTATGCTTGATTATAGGATTTGGATGCTTGATTATAGGATCTGGTGCTTGATTGTAGGATCTAGAGTGTTGAACCATCTGTATATGTTCCTGTAGACGCATTGTAATACTAATGAATGAAAAAACTATTCTTCTCAATTTCTGATTTCAAGTTGGTATCAGAGCTTCGAAGCTTGAATCATTTGTACCTTTCATTGAACCATGGTAAATGCAGATTCGGAAACATCTGGGACCAAATCTGCTCCCATTATTATTCAATCCGAAGGTTCATCGTTCAATGCAGGGATTGTACTCGATGAAACAAACTATGATTTGTGGTCTCAAATCATGGAGATGCATATTGCTGAGAAGGAGAAACTCTCTTTCATTCGTGGTAATTCACAGCCACCGACTGAGAAGGATGATAAGTATGAGAAGTGGTATGCAGACAATCAAAACATCAAGAGATTGTTGTTGATGTCTATGTCCCCAGAAATTATGAAGTGATACATTCGCTTACCCACCGCTCGAGATATTTGGAAAGCTCTTTCTAAAGCTTTTTATGATGGAGCAGACGAATTGCAGGTGTTTGTCTTGAATCAGAGGGCTTTCTCTGCCAAACAGAATGGCAGAACACTCTCTGTGTATTATGGAGAATTAACTGAGATTTTTGGTGAGTTGGATCATCGTGATAAGGTGATCATGGAGAGTGAGAACGATGTTGAATCTTACAGAAAATCAGTTCAGCAACAAAAAGGTGCATATTTTTCTTACTGGATTAGATGGTGAATTCGAACAAGTCCGTGGTGAAATTTTGAGAAAGAATCAATCCAAATCGCAACAAAAGACACTGTCTGTAGATCATAAAAGAAACCTCCTGTGCAAGAAAAAGAACACGGGCTTACAAGGGCCCATAAAAGTTCCATAACGTGTGGGGCCGGCACAATAAAAACGCCAATAGGAATAGCGCCTCCTACACCGATCTCAAAGCCACCACGAGCTGTAAAACACGTGAATCACCAGCCAACGAACTCAGAAGGAAATAAATGCTCGAAATTTCCAAGATGTTAAAGCCAACACAGGGATGAGCAGCACCGATCAAGGAGATTTAGATGCTTATACCACCAAGAAAATAAAATCTGCTCGATCTTATCAGATACGTGGGCCAAGGCATATTAATGCCAGCCAGAATATAGAAGCCGATCATAAATATGGTTCGCTAAACCAATGCTAGGCACACCATATCAATTGAGGAGTGTTTGCAAGTTTCTAATAATGAACGCAAACCCCATACTATCACTGTCAACGAGCACATCTAACAGCGACAAGATCACCGCCTTGCAATGATATTTGATTTGCAATATATGATCAATGCAGTAAGCGCCAACAAATATTGATGATGCACAACAAATGATGAGATGCTGCCCATCGATTTAATATGCAATCACAAATGTATAGGCCCGATCCATATCAACAGATACAGTCTGCAAAATAATATTGAGCTATGAAACACCAACTCAAGTGAAAAACAAGCGTCAGTCACAAATGTGATGTGAATTGGGCCATTGAACTGCAATCAAAATCCGCCTGCTTCAAAATGGAGATGCATCGTTCACTAGCGAAATTTCAACCGATTAGTTATATGTGCGGTTTGTGATTGACAAACGCTCCACATTGACCCAGATCTGATATAAAATCTATAACAAACCTTCAACGTCCCCTTAAAGGGCCAGATTTGATTACAGGATAAAAAATATGTGCTCAAATAAGAGATCTTCTGAGCCCCTTCTCAAAGGGCCAGATCTAACTTACTGGCTGAATGATCTCAAGAGTCTGATGAACAAACTCTCATATTTGGAAGGAGCTGCTGAATGCAAATGCTCTTATACCATGAAGGAGTGATCAACTCCACTCCATCTGCAATAGCTACACACCTTCACATGAGATAAATATATTTCATCAGATATTATGAATGTATTTAGATACAATGAGATATATTGAGATAAGAAATGCATACAATGAGCTCTGCTTAAATAGGCAAGAGCTGATAGAAAGAATGGACAAGGTTGAGAGATGTGTCTCAACCTTGACGAAGTAGAGTTCAAGTAGAACTCAACAATATCCATCTGGAGGCTAGAGTCCAAATAAGACTTAACAATATCCTGTTGAACACGGAATACCACTGAGAGGGGGCTGAGTCAATGGTTCTTAAATCTTTTTGGCTTTTAAAGCAACTTCTGAATACCGGTTATTATCTCAAGCGCTAAACAATCAAACCGGTAAAGAAAAAAAGGAAACCAAAGAGAAAAAGCACACAAATGCCACCCACAACACCAGATATACGAGAAAAACCCAATATGGGAAAAACCTCGATGAAAAACGTTGTTTGAGGTTACTGCTCCAATCCAACCTCACAAGTAAAACACTGGATTACAAAGATTTAGGGTACCAACCCAAGGAGCACCAACCCCTACTGATTTAGGTCGCCAACCCAAAGAGCACCAGCCCCTGTATCAAGCTCCAACTTGGTGACGAATATTGAAAATACAATTTTGCTATAGTTATGGCTTCTTGTTGCAAATGGATTCTACAACTCTTGATCAAATAGCTTACTGTTGGCTAACAATTTTTTCTTCTCCACTAGATCTCACACTAATGGTTGTGAGATCGCTCTTTGATTCTTGGTCTCTCTCTCTCTCTCTCTCTCTCTCTCTCTCTCTCTCTCTCTCTCTCGCTCTCTCTCTCTCTCACACACACACACACACAACTTGTTGTGTCACCCTTGGATGTTGTCTTGCTCTACCACACCTCACCTGTTTACTTAACTGTTGGACCTACTACAATTATATCGGTACTCAATCTCTGTCGGTTAAAACCTTCTCACCAGTTTGCTTGCTTAATCACTCTGCAACTTTCTGCGAAAGAATCCTGAGGTAAGATGATCCTTCCCTGCACTTAAGCTCTCTTTTCTCCTTTTCCTTTTCTATGAGCATCAATTTTCTCTGTTTCGAGTTCATGTATTTATCTTCATGGTTTCCTGCCAAGAATTCATTCAAACACTGCTATGTTAGGTTTTCCTTTTCCAACTCAATTTGAATCCACTCTGATATGATCTTCTTTTCAAGGATATGATCTTTATGACAATGTTCAATCACCGACTAAACTTCGCATTCCAATTTGCATTTTCTAAATCTGGATTTTTGCACCACTCTTTTCTTCTTTCCTTTGTCACTCGCAATTAATAGATTTGATGTTTCCTTCATCTAACAAGTACGAAGATCAAATCTTCTTGCAAGATTAGTGCGATTTCTTTTCCAGCTTGCCTTCCTTGAGCTGCAATCTTCTGGTATCCTCCGTGACTTGCAGGTTCCTCATAAAAGCCGACCTGACTACATATTTGTTACCTTGATGCACACTCCACTGAGCTCTGCAATACCTTCACCTGGCATGTAGTTGTCATGCTTGTCGATATCCACCTTTGCTTGGCTTCCTATGTTGATTTGACATATTTTCTTGACCAAGGTTGACTACCGATTTAGCTTATCTTACCGATATGACCATCAACCATCCTTTGTGTTCAGTTCACCGATTGTTGTGCCTTCATAACACACAAACAACCTTCATCTTGATTTATGCCTTACCGATAAGCCTTCTTTACCGGTAGATGACCCAAGTCATGTGTACCAGTAGCCTTCCTTCTGTCTGCTCACTCTCATATGTATTGCCATCATGTCGGTCACCACTTCTTACTTACCAGTGACCTTGCAAAACTGGTTGACATCAATGACAACTTAATGTCAAATGCCAGCAATCTCCCCCTTTGGCATTGATGTCAACTTATTGAAAAACACTCCATACCGGTACATTTGTCCCCCTTTGACACAATGACAAAGGGTATAGTATACTCCTCCTTTGATCCATATTGAGCTCCCCTTGAACTACATAAATCCTTCCTTGCTCAAGTGCATAAGGAAAATGACACAACTCCCAACTTGTGTCAGAGGTACTCAAAGGTGCTTATCAGTAATGGTTGGTGAAAATTTCTACTACTTGTTCTCTGGTAGGGACATAATATATCCTTACCTCCTGTCCTTCAACCTTCTCTCTGAGAAAATGATACTTGATAGCAATGTGCTTTGTTTTGGAATGCATCACCAGATTCTTTACGATGTTGATTTCACTCGAATTATCACACCAGATGAGAATAGGATCAATTATGTCCATCTACATGTCTTTGAGGGTTTTCTTCATCCAAAGCACCTGAGAGAAGCATGTAGCAACAACAATGTATTTTTCTTCAGCAATTGATAGAGAGACTGAGTCCTGCTTCTTGCTATGCCATGAGACCAACCGGTCACCTAGAAAGAATGCACCCCCACTTGTGCTCTTCGGATCATCAATGCAACCTACCCAATCAGCATCCGTGTATGCTTCCAAGATGAAATCTCCTTGTTTAGGGTACCACAATCCATAACTGAGTGTTCCTTGTAGGTACCTAAAAATTTTGCTAACTGCATTCATATGTGACTGCTTTGGTGTAGCTTGAAATCTGGCCACCATACATACCGCATGCACTATATCCGGTCTAGAGGCAGTTAGATACAATAAGCTCCCTATCATGGATCTATACAATGTCCACCGGTGATTCATCATTCTTGCTTAATTTTCTTTCAGTCACCATGGGTTACTTACCGATTTGCAATCCTTCACTTGACATTTCTTCAACATATCCTTTGCATACTTGGTTTGTGAGATAAAGATTCCCTTATTTTGCTGTAATATCTGCAAACCAAGGAAGTGTGTCAATTCACCCAGCATTGACATCTCAAATTCTGACTGCATCTGATCAGAAAATTCTTCGCAAAGGGTGTCCTTATTGCCTCCAAAGATAATGTCATCTACATATACAACCACAATGAAAATGTGGTTTCAATCTTTCTTTATGTATAAATTATTGTCAGCACTCCCCTTTTTGAATCCCTGCTCCTTCAAGTACTGATCTAATCTTAAATACCATGCTCTAGGAGCTTACTTTAGACCATACAGAGCTTTCTTCAACCGACACACAAATGTTTCATTATCATGTAGCAGAAACCCTTTTAGTTGCTCCATGTATACTTCTTCTAAATTTTCATTTAGGAACTCAGATTTTACATCCATTTGATATACTTTCTAACCTCTATAGGCAGAGAAGGCTAAAAACATTATAATTACTTATAATCTATCTACCTGTGCAAATGTTTCTTCAAAGTCAATTCTTTCTACCTATGAGTATCCTTTGCTCACTAGTCTAGCTTTATGCCTAACAATTTTATCTTCTTCATTCATCTTGTTCCGGTAGACCCATTTAGTGCCAATGATGTTCTTGCCTTCCGGTCTAGGGACTAATTCCCAAGTCTTGTTCTTCTCAATCTATTGTATTTCTTCTTCCATGGCATCCATCCATTCTTGTCTTTTTTTGGCCTCATTGATTGTTTTATGTTCCACTTTAGTCATGAGGCAGAAGTTGACTTGTTCATCATTCTGGGCAAGTCTTCTTCTTGTCTGTACACCATCACTCTTATTTCTTAGAATTTTCTCTTTCAAATGATTCAACTACACATATTGGTTGGGAGCCTTCTTGGATGTTGCTTCTGATTCATCATCTGACTGAGTTTCCTCACCTTCATCACCAGAATAATCATACCGGTTAACCTGTGGTTGACTTCCCTTGTGCATGTCTTCATCAACTTTTACATGCACACTCTCAATAACTCTTCTTAGTCTTTTGTTGTAGCATTTGTAGTCCTTGCTATTAGATGAGTAACCAAGGAAGATTCCTTCATCGCTCCTAGAGTCAAAGCTACCTAGACCATCCATATCTCTTTTGATAAAACACTTACTTCCAAATACTTTGAAGTATTTTACTGATGGTTTCGGGTCATACCATAACTCATAAGGTGTCATTTTGCTATTTGTTGTTAATTCAACCCGGTTCAAAGTATATGTAGCAGTATGAATAGCTTCCTTCCAATATGTGTCTAGTAGACTGGCCTCATTTAACATGGTTTTGGCCATCTCCTTAACTGTCATGTACTTTCTTTCTACCACACCATTTTGGTGTGGTGTCCTAGGTGGTGAATATTGCCTTCTAATTTCATGTTTTTCACAACAATCTTCAAACTCATTTGATGTGAACTCTCCACTCCGGTCCGATCTTAGACATTTTAACTTGCACCCACTTTCTTTCTCCACCATTCTCCTAAATATCTTGAATCTATCAAATGCTTGTGATTTATCTTGCAGGAAAATGATCCAAGTCTTTCTTGAGTAATCATCAATAAAGAGCATAAAATATTTTTCACCAGCAAGAGCTCTTGTCCTAGTTGGACCACACATATCTGTATGCACAATTTCAAGTGGTCTGGAGGTGTTGTGCTCTTTTGTCTTGAAGCTCACCTTAGTTTTCTTTCCTTTCACACATTCATCACAAAATGTTCTTACCGGTTTGATGATGGGTGGAATATTCCTCACACACCCCTTTCTACTCACTGCAACTAAGTTATCAAAGTTAATGTGGCCTAATCTTTGGTGCTACAACCAACTTTCATCAACCTGTCCTATCATACATTGGGACTCCTAGCATTCCTTCAGATTATAAACATTTCCATTCATTCTCTTTCCTTCTGCCACAACTTGACCATTATTGTCTTTTTTTATCTAGCAACCGGTTGAGTCAAAGGTGAATTTATAACCTTTGTCACACATCTGACTCACACACAACAGATTGTGCTTTAGGCCCTCCACATAATATACATTATGTGCCTTCAATTTCCCATCGATGCATAGAGTACCGTTTCCCTTTATTTGTATGGATGAGTTGTCTCCAAATCTTAGTGAACTACCATTCCAGTCTTCAAGTTTGATAAATTTCTTTTTTATCACTGGTCATGCAATTGGAACAACCACTATCTACAACCCATAGATTTTTCCTTTTAGCATGTAAGGCAGTCTGCACTATCAGACTTGATTCTACCTTTTCTTTTTCTTTCTCAACCCATACTAGTTTTGTTTCCTTCTTCTTGTCAGCTTCTCTATTGTGCTCAAGTTCAACTACTGGTTCTTGATCAAGATTTGTCTTCTTCTGCTTGATCTTCCCGTTTTTACACAACCTTTCTATGTGTCCAAACTCTTGACAATTATAGCATTTCACATTTTCATTTAAAGATAAATCCTTAAAATTATTGTAGGGCACCGGTTTATTCTTCCTACATTCAAAAATCTTATGACCATATCCATTGCAATGATAACAGACAACATTCATATCCTAGAGTGCATTAAATGGATTTCTAGTTGTGTAAGGGAAAAAGCGAGACTAGGTTAACATGCCCTAATCCTACCTTTTGACACACATTATGGAATATGAAAGAGCCTAGAGGTATCACACAATTGGCTACTTATTTTTGTGAAAGAGAGAGCCACGGGCTACCTATTAGGATTTCTATTCCTTTGTTGTAATTGAAAGATAAAATGATGCAAGTTCAATTCCTAACCCCAAAGTGCAAGTATGAACTAATAGCAAGATTGCAGAATTGAGTTTAAACAATGAAAAGCTGTAAACACAAGGATAAGACAAGAATGCAGATACGTACCCGGAGTCAAAATTGGAATGAAAATGTTCGGGACGGGGGCGTGGGCGCCACTATCCTGATACTATTCTGGAAACTGCTCCTGAAACTGCTGTTTTGCACTATGGAAAACTGTCGAAAATGCTGTCTGTCAGAAGGACGAGGGCACCCAGGGACCAGGGCACCTAGTGCCCCTGTCCTGGCAGGACCAGGGCGCCCCACACCCCTGTCCTGGTCTTTTGCTCTAAAATTTGGTGTGAAGTTCTATCTCGGTCCGCTTCCGTCGGATCTGCAACTTGCGGCGTCGTCCGAATCTCGAAACCTGCACTTATATCTGAAAAGGTATGGTGGGCGGCTATATAGGGTTTTACCTTAGTCAAACCCCCACTTCGGTGATTTCCACCTCCACGAATAGCCAATTTGTATTGTAAAAGTAGTGTGTGTGCAGACCTTGTGTGTGTGCAAGATCCTAAAATGCAAGTAAGCAAACTAGAGCAACCTAGAAAGTAAACCCTAATTGCTTGTAAATGATAATGTAAATGCTCCAAATCAAGATGTAGAGTGATCTGAAGCATGAATACAAATGATGTAATGAAGCTTATGCAGAGACATGAAAACAACATGAAATCATACCCAACCCCAAGGGAGGGGTACAAGCCAATCTTCAGTCGGTGATCCCTTATTGCTCTTCAATGCCTTCAAAGCCCTAAATGGATGAATGAAATTGATGGATGCTTGATGGATGGATGTTGAATGTTGTTGAAGTCTTCAAAGATCTACTCTTTCGCTGCATAGAAGGTTCCTGAAACCAAAATTATGATCCTTTCAAATGAAGAAAGAGAGCTCTTATATATGAAACCCTAGGTCTTAATTTCAACTTTTGGCCGACCTAGAGATTGAATCTCCCGCCAATTTCTTGGGGTTAAGCTTTATTTTATGATTGGATCGCGCTCCTAAAATTTCGAGAAAAATGTCCAGGACCATGTGCACTCCGGGCGCCATGGTCCCGGCAACTTTTCACCAAATTTTCAGGGCCGTCGGATATGATGATTTTAGAGAGAATCCCGAAGTTACAGGTGATTTCGAGATGTTTTGACCCCCGAAATCAAGCCCCCAAGTTCAAAATAGGACCTAATTAGGGTTTTTGATTAAATGATGTATTGGAGGAATAAAATGAAAGGGGTACACTTTAATGAAAGGGCCCAACTTTATGATGTGGAATATGATGAAATAGAACCTTAGACCTAATTAATTTGATTAATTAAGTGCTAAAGGGGAAATGCAATGCAAATGCAAAATGCGCCAAGGCGGGTGCTAAACTAGGTGTGAAATTGTACCACCTTAGCAAGTGCGTACAATTTATGACATTACATTTAGCCCCCACTTTAGCAGTCATATGAGTACTACGTGCATATGCAAGCTAAAGTATAGGAAATTAAACATTATCTGAAAAAGGATATATCCATAAGTCCGTCGAACGAAGCCCCCAGCGGTATCTGCAATACACAGTTAGGAACTGCACCCTACAAAACACACGTTAGATCACAAAATCACCTAATGCTTACTAAGGAAGGTGATGAAATTTGTGAGTAGCTACATGCCCCCCCTGTTTCGGCTTGCTTATTAGGGAGGTGAAGCAGGATAGCATGTTTACTTACGACAAATTGTGTGAGAGATGATGAGAGATGTTCACTGAAGAGGCTTCATCAGAGCACGTTTTGGACATCTCGGGAGTAGGGGAATGAAAATACGATTCCTACGCAACAAACGGTTCGAAAATCGCATCTCCCAAACTCAAGTTATGATGAAATGAGTAATAGAGGAAAATTAGGGTTTTGAAAATACAGGAATGAAAATATATACCTTGAAAGTGACAATTGCATTTGTCACTTTGTTGATTTCTGTGTATTGTTCATTGCAGTGGAGCCCACATAGCTATCATCATGCCTTCACGACAACCAGAGCGTCCCACGAGGATTGAGATCATGCGACAGGCCGTGATCGATGACGAGCCACTGGATGAGGTGAGTTGACTGAACTTTGACTTTGACTTTTTGCATTTCTGTTGACTTTGAGTTTCTGTGATCGTTTGTGGGCCCTGGAATCTGACCCTGGGTCCCACCCAAGGTGCCATGGTCCCTGTGGGGCGCCATGGTCCTTTCAGGGTGCCATGGTCCCTGTGGGGCGCCATGGTCCTCTTCAGGGTGCCATGGTCCCTGAAAGGGTGCCATGGTCCTCTCAAGGCACCATGGTCCCAACCAGGACTTGGCGAGGGATGTCAGGGTTAGCATACGATGTTTGACAGTTTGCGTGAATGATTTTGATGATTGAGTACTGATTACACTTATGTTTTTGCATTGCAGGGTCTCCCATACATGAGAGAGCACACGGCGGGACAGATTCTTCGCAGTCTATGAGATCAGATTCCCTAGCTGACTCAGGCAGAGAGGGATACATTGTTGATTATGGGTTTATGGTATGCACTCCTTATGCCAGCCATTCGATTCCATCTTGTTATGCTGATGGCACTTATGGAGTGATGGGATCCTGACACATGTACATTCCATCTCCCAGTAGGAGAGATGACAGTTACACTTGAGGATGTGTACCGCATACTTCGTCTACCTATTAGAGGAGCCACTGTGACATACGTGACTGATTGGTCAGCAGAGGACCATCAGAGGGAGCAGGTATACTGCATAGGGAGAGTCATGCCAAGTGAGACGAGAGGTCGCATCATGGTCAGCTGGCTCTTACATCCTACAGGAGAGGTGCCCCTTGTGAGACGTCTTATGATTGTCATCATTGCACTAGCCATCTGCCCTAATGGGTGAGGTACACACATGCATGGGGGTCTCACATGGTGCATCAGGGCTATGGAGAGACATAGGAGAGTATATGCTTGGGGTCAGAGTATGCTTGCACATCTTTATCATGACCTCGAGGAGTATGTTTTTGGATAGGGTTGCAGCTTGATGACATGCACACTTCTGCAGGTGTGGATATTTGAGCACTTCACATGCACCAGACCTATCGGCTTTCCGATGAGTACGGCTAGCGAGCGACCTAGGGTGTTTGCTTATCCACTTACCAGCGAGTGGAGATTTGGGGATCTACTATATTGGAGAGTGATATTTGATAGATTGACAGCTGAGGTTACAGTATGGAGACCATATTTGTGGATGCACAGATGGGATGGGATGGAGAGGCAGCTAGCATGCTTACAGAGGAACCGCCTACTGAGAGGATGATACTCACATATCATAGTCCCATTCTACTTTGACCGAGTACGGAGGCAGTTTGGGCTAGAGCAGTGTGTTCCAGCCGATGTACCCATCTACACTCGACATTCGCGAGTCCTTCCCAAACCCAGGGCAGTAGCGAGACCTACGATAGATGATATTGAGATCACAGATATAGAGGGGTCCGATTAGGATGTGGTCACTGATTATGCCACAGATCCCGGGGCACAGCGCAGGTATCTCTCATGGTTTGTGAGGACATGCGCAGGGCCTATCTTTCCACCAAATCACCCAACAGGCCATCCAGGTCCATGGAGACATGGAGACCGAGATGAGGATCAGGGATCCAGATCGGAGGAGCCAGAGGAGGGAGAGGGTCATGAGGAGGCCGAAGATCCTGATCCACCCATAGGAGATCAGCCTAGTGCCAAGGAGGAGGAGGAAGGAGAGGAAGATGACACAGATAGAGATGAGGAGAATGAGGATGCAGGTGAGGATGCAGACGAGGATGAGGATGATGAGGGGGAGGAGGATAGAGATGATGAGGAGTTAGATGCAGCTCCCCACCATTCAGGAGATGATACCATAGCCTTGGATCCTCCTCTTATTCCCCAAAAGGGGGAACATGAGGTGATACGGAGACCTATTTCTAGTGCGGGCCAGCCTACACCCATCGTGCATAGATTAATTGAGCGTGGGGAGCCTAGTAGTTCCCAGTCACAGATGCTACCATATCATGATCCCTACTGGCATGAGGGAGATCCAGGTATAGTAGGTTTATATTGATTGATTAATGTTTTGATGATATAGAATGGTACTAATACAAAAATCTGTTCTACCGCTACAGCTAATGTGCAGGTTTGGCGTTCCTTGATTCAGCAAGCAGTGACAGATATTTCCACGATGGCACAGATCCCTAGTTCCTCACAGATTGCTTATAGGCCTCAGGGGAACGCGGGTCGGCATGAGGACTTGTTTTCCCCATTTCGAGTACAGGTGGAGATATGGAGGGAGAGAGAGAGAGTTCTATCAGAGAACCTTCAGCGGGCACAGCGTGATCTAGCAGCAGCTCAGGTCGAGGCTACCTCGTATTGCGCAATCCTTATGGATAGGGATCGTAGGAGTTCCTCTCGGAGCCATTCACGGTCTGTATCACGCTATACACCTATGGGTCCACCTACACGGCCGGATCAGGAGGGAGCATCTAGTCGTCACTCTCCAGCCACTAGCCCTAGGGATAGGAGATGATCTCATGATGTAGGATAGGTCACATTTTGGATGTATAGTGACCTACTTTTGTGTATGAAAACATGATCCACATATATATATATACATGCTTCTCTTTGTCTCCAATGTGTTATCTTTAATGCCTAGAACAATGTATATTTTGATTAAAGTTAATACATTTGGTAGATGTACATGTATATTTTGAATTTAATTTCCATGTGATTGATTTCTCAATGCTCCATGATTAAATTGATACATGTGTGACTTAATTAAAATATTTAATCAAGCCTCAGAATCAATCATGGAGCCTAAGAATCATGCATTAAGCCTAAGAATCATATAACTAATGTGATTTAATTTTAAACTTAAACACAACATGATACGATTCTACTTAACACATAAAGACATTGTATAATATGCTAGCATAATGGAAATGTAAATCTTTTACAATTTACATAAATGAATTCAAGACAAACTATAAAGTGAAGAAACATGCTTGTCAAGAACAAAGCAATATAGATTAAACACAATATCATTTAACTCTATTTGCTCTAATCAAGATATGCTAACATATTACCCAATTTTGAAGAACTGAAAAGAAGATAGATGAAATGAAAGATAAGGAATGATGAATTAAGCATAGTATCTAGGCAAGTGCATAGCATTTATAGGTTCTTTAAGAGGCGTACCATCTACATCTGCTATTTTGTAAGCACCAAATCCATAATCTTCAATAACAATGTACGGTCCAAGCCAATTAGGACTAAATTTTCCTTTTTCTGCAGGTAAGGCATTCACATTGCACTGATTCTCATAGAGAACTAAGTCACCTACTGAGAAGGAACGTTGAATAACCTTATCATTATAGTTTCGTTGTAGAGTTTTGTGATACGCTTGAATATGCTCAAGAGCATTTATACGTTGTTCATCAAGCATCTCAAGCTGTTGAAGTCTTTGTTCTCTATAAGAATCATCATCTACTATACCTTTGAGAGAAACTCTAAGTGATGGAATCTCTAACTCTAAAGGCATAATAGCATTAGCACCATAAACAAGGTTATAAGGGGTAGTTCCTATAGGAATTCATACACTCGTTCGGTAGGCCCAAAGAGCATAGATTAGCTGAGTACTCCAATCCTTACCATGCTTATTCACGGTTTTGCGAAGAATTTGTTCAATTATCTTATTGGATGATTCAGCTTGACCATTTGATTGAGGATAGTATGGTGTAGAAAATCGATGTTTGATATGATATTTCTCGAGGAATTTCTTCACATCCTTGTTCTTAAATGATGTTCCATTATCTGAGATTATAGTGGAAGGTATCCCGAATTGAGAAATAATGTTTTCTAGAAGAAATTGACAAATCACTTCAGTAGTAGTAGAACGAAGGGGAACAGCTTCTACCCACTTTGTAAAGTAATCTGTTGCGGTTATAATGAAAGTGTGTCCTTGAGATGAAGGAGGAGAGATTTTACCGATGAGATCCAACCCCCATGCGGAGAAAGGCCAAGAAGCTACATGAGAATGAAGTTCTTGGGCAGGAGCATGAATCAGATTATTGTGTTGTTGACATTGATGACATTTCTTAATAAATGAAAAAGAATCCTTCTGCATATTTTGCCAATAGTATCCCATACGAAGCAATCTTTGAACCAAGGATTTTCCTCCAAAATGCCCCCCACAGGCACCTGAATGTGCCTCTTCAAGAGCAACGGGGATTTCCGATTTGTTAAAACAATGAAGGAGAAGACCGTTATAACCCCTTCGGTAAAGAACATTAGAAAGAATGATATATCTAGCAGACAACTTGCGGATTCTAGCCCTAGTGTTCCTATTGGCGGAATCAGGAAAGGTACCATCGATCAAATATCTTACCATATACGAATACCATTCATCTGAGTCTATAAAGTCACAACATGTCACCAAGCTAGAATCGTCTACAATAGCTGGAGAAATAAGGTTGTGAATAAAAAATTTAAGATCAACCACAGGGTCCTCTAAAGATACAAGAGAAGCCACACATGCCATTGCATCCGCATGTCGATTATCTTTCCGAGGAACAAGTTCCATGGTATAAGAATCGAATTTTTGTAACAAAGAGATAGCAAGGTCTTTATATTGTGATAGTTTGTCTTGTTTTGCTTGATACAGTCCTGTTACTTGTCTTATAATCAATTGCGAATCTCCATAAATATGTATGTGCTTTATATTCAAAGCTAAGGTTGCTTTTATTCCCGCTATAAGAGCCTCATACTCAGCAATGTTATTGGTACATAGGAAATTTAGACGATAAGATAAGGGAATGGATTTCTTTGTAGGAGAAATTAGAACAACACCTGCCCCCGATCCCGTACGACATTTAGAGCCATCAAAGAACAATTCCCAAGTTTCATCTTTCTCTATACAAAGAATGAAATCGTCAGGAAAAGACTCAGGGTTAGGGAAAGAGAAAGGTGAAGGGGCCTCAACTAAGTGATCGGTCAACGCTTGCCCTTTAATTGCTCTTTATGAAACAAATTTAAGGTCAAATTCAGTTAACATCATAACCCACTTAGCTAGGTGTCCTGATAAATCAGTTTTAGAGAAAAGATGTTTCAAAGGATCAAACTTTACCATGACGTGGACTTCTGAATTTAAAAGATAATGTCTCAATTTCTGAGTCGCAAACACTAAGGCCAAGCATTGTCTTTCTATCGTAGAATATCGGGTCTCATAATCGAGTAAGGTATGACTTATATAATAAACCAAACACTCCTTACCATCTTTATCATGCTGTGCCAATAATGCTGCGAGAGCATGAGAGGAAGCAGCTGTATAAAGAAGAAAGGGTTTAGAAGGTTCGGCAGGTTGAAGGATAGGAGGACTAGCCAAATATACTTTTAAATCTTCAAATGCTTGCTGACAATCTTCGTTCCATTGAAAAGTGATATTCTTTTTGAGAAGTTGAGTAAAAGGAAAAGTACGATCCGCAAGTTGAGATACAAACCTACGAATAGCTTGAATCTTTCCTTGTAAGCTTTTGAGTTGAGACACATTTCTAGGAGGTGGCATGTTGACAATAGCATCTATTTTCTTAGTGTCCACCTCAATCCCACGATGTGAAACTATGAATCCTAATAGTTTTCCACTATCCACACCAAAAACACATTTTCGGGGATTCAAGCGCATGTGATATTTATGAATTCTTTCAAAGATTTGACGAAGGATCTTAATATGATCTATACAGAGAATGGATTTGGCTAAAATATCATCAACATAATCTTCTAAAATCTTATACATGTAATCATGAAAGATAAGGGTCATCGCTCGTTGATAAGTTGCGCCGGCATTTTTAAGCCCAAAAGGCATCATCACCCAACAGAACGTACCCCAAGGAGTGGTGAAAGCAGTTTTGAATTGATCTTGAGGATTAATGAAAATTTGAAAGGAGACATCTCTTCGTAAAGGGGATTATTGAAAACAACCATGTTACCAGATTTTGTGGAAGAGTTGACAGGAATCTACCCTTGAAAGGAATCATTCGACTTATCTTTCTCATCACACCTAAATGGCATAGTAACAAGGTTTATGAGTTTTTGGTAAAATGAAGGTTTGGTATCTCCAGGGTTCAAAAACTCATCCAAAGCTTCATCTAATTCATCTTGGCTATACTCATAATCAACATAATTCCATACATCATCATAAACATGAACATCTTGCAAATAAAAATCTGACATTTTGCATAAAACTTAAACACACAATGCAAAGAAAAACACTCTTTCTTTTCCCTATTTTTCTTTTCTTTTTCTCTTTTTTTTTCTCTTTTTTCTGTTTTTTTTTCTTAATGAAAAATGAAACTTAAATGAAACACCCTAAATCTAGATCTAGATCTAACAAATGCAATGCAAGAGGAAGCAATGATAGTTCACGTCGGGTTCACCAAAATGTGTAAGGGAAAAAGGGAGACTAGGTTAACATGCCCTAATCCTACCTTTTGACACACATTATGGAATACGAAAGAGCCTAGAGGTATCACACAATTGGCTACTTATTTTTGTGAAAGAGAGAGCCACGGGCTACCTATTAGGATTTCTATTCCTTTGTTGTAATTGAAAGATAAAATGATGCAAGTTCAATTCCTAACCCCAAAGTGCAAGTATGAACTAATAGCAAGATTGCAGAATTGAGTTTAAACAATGAAAAGCTGTAAACACAAGGATAAGACAAGAATGCAGATACGTACCCGGAGTCAAAATTGGAATGAAAATGTTCAGGACGGGGGCGCGGGCGCCACTGTCCTGATACTATTCCAGAAACTGTTCCTGAAACTGCTGTTTTGCACTCTGGAAAACTGTCGGAAATGCTGTCTGTCAAAAGGACCAAGGTGCCCAGTGCCCCTGTCCCAGGGACCAGGGCGCCTAGCACCCCTGTCCTGGCAAGACCAGGGCGCCCCACGCCCCTGTCCTGGTCTTTTGCTCTGAAATTTGGTGTGAAGTTCTGTCTCGGTCCGCTTCCGTCGGATCTGCAACTTGCGGCATCGTCCGAATCTCGAAACCTGCACTTATATCTGAAAAGGTATGGTGGGCGACTATATAGGGTTTTGCCTTAGTCAAACCCCCACTTCGGTGATTTCCACCTCCACGAATAGCCAAGTTGTATTGTAAAAGTAGTGTGTGTGCAGACCTTGTGTATGTGCAAGATCCTAAAATGCAAGTAAGCAAACTAGAGCAACCTAGAAAGTAAACCCTAATTGCTTGTAAATGACAATGTAAATGCTCCAAATAAAGATGTAGAGTGATCTAAAGCATGAATACAAATGATGTAATGAAGCTTATGCAGAGACATGAAAACAACATGAAATCATACCCAACCCCAAGGGAGGGGTACAAGCCAATCTTCAGTCGGTGATCCCTTATTGCTCTTCAATGCCTTCAAAGCCCTAAATGCATGAATGAAATTGATGGATGCTTGATGGATGGATGTTGAATGTTGGTGAAGTCTTCAAAGATCTACTCTTTCGCTGCATAAAAGGTTCCTGAAACCAAAATTCTGATCCTTTCAAATGAAGAAAGAGAGCTCTTATATATGAAACCCTAGGTCTTAATTTCAACTTTTGGCTGACCTAGAGATTGAATCTCCCACCAATTTCTTGGGGTTAAGATTTATTTTATGATTGGATCGCGCTCCTAAAATTTTGGGAAAAATGTCCAGGACCGTGTGCACTCCGGGCGCCATGGTCCGGGCAACTTTTCACCAAATTTTTAGGGCTGTCGGATATGATGATTTTAGAGAGAATCTCAAAGTTACAGGTGATTTCAAGATGTTTTGACCCCTGAAATCAAGCCCCCAAGTTCAAAATAGGACCTAATTAGGGTTTTTGATTAAATGATGTATTAGAGGAATAAAATGAAAGGGGCACACTTTAATGAAAGGGCCCAACTTTATGATGTGGAATATGATGAAATAGATCCTTAGACCTAATTAATTTGATTAATTAAGTGCTAAAGGGGAAATGCAATGCAAATGCAAAATGCGCCAAGGTGGGTGCTAAACTAGGTGTGAAATTGTACCACCCTAGCAAGTGCGTACAATTTATGACATTACACTAGTTTCATAACTCATAGATGGCTTATTGGTTAATTTACAATCAGCTATTCTATGCCCAAATTTGTTACACCGGTAATAGTAACCATGAAAGTTTGAAACATACCGGTTAGATTGACTTGGTCCTGCAAAGGACTACCTCATCGGGGGTCTTCTCTTCATGTTGTTGACTCTGGTGAATCCTTCATGGTCAACTCTTGCATTTCTCCTTGGATCTGCATGTTGGTGCAATGATTGTGTCCTCTGGTTCATTGCTTGTGTATACCGGTTTGTGTGGCGATTTCGAACAACATCTGCATATGTCTTTTTACCAGTATCCTTGCCTATGGTGAATGTCTTATTTTCTTCACCTTCATTTGAAGAGGTGAACTTTATTTCCTTATCGGATGTGTCTTTGTTGTTTGAACTTTGACCTTCTTCAAAGCCTAGGCCACCGATATCTTTTCATCCAGGGATTGCTTCAAGAGACCTTGTTCACTACTGCAACAATCTTGACCTTCTTGAGTTATCTTCTTGTTTTACTCAATTCCTCAATAGTACTTATAAGATCACCTTCTAAATCCACTTCAACCTCAATATCCTCCTCTTCCTCATCTTCACCAACCAGTTTATCAAGTGCCATAAATAGATTGACTTTTCTGTCATTCTCATGGTAGTCATCTTCTGATGCATTTTCTTCATTTGTTGTACCATCCTCAATAGTATATAGGTTTTTCTGCTTCCGGTAGCCTCTCCTTCCTTGTCTATAGACATTTCTTTCTCTATCCTTGCCAACAGATTTGCTAAACTCTCTTGACTCATCTCCACCAATTTCATTGTAGGGACATTTTGCAGCAAAGTGTCCAACCTTTCCACAATTGAAACATTTGAGTGGTAGCTTTCCTTTATACTTGTTAGATCCTCTTTTGATATTTTTGACAAATTTTTCTACCTCTGCATTAGAATCTTCAATGGATTCTTTATGAGCAACTACTTCTTTGCCCTTTTTGGTGGTGTTGAACGCCGCTTTTTTCCTTAAGGAAGTATCACCGGTTGTTCTCATTTCATAGGCTGTCAGTGAGCCAAATAGCTCATCCATTATGAAGGTCTTCATATCCTTGGCTTCTTATATGACAGACACCTTAGTATCATACTTGGGTGCAAGAGATCTAAGTACCTTCTTGACAAGAATCTCATCTGCAATTTCTTCTCCAAGTCCTCTGATGGCGTTCACAGTTTCATCAAATCTGTGAAGGTAGTCTGCAATTTTTTCTTCATCCTTCATCTTGATACCTTCAAGTTGGCTCCTTAGTGCTTGCAGCTTGGCCTCTTTGACTTTTGCATCTCCTTCAAATAACCTTTGTATTTATCCCAAGTTTCCTTGGTTGATGCATAGTGCATGACTTTGACAAACTCATTATCGGACAACCCACTTAAGATAGCATGTTTTTCCTTTGCATTATTCTCATACTCCTTGGCATCTGGATCAGTGGGAGGAACACTAGGAACAATATACCCACTCTTGATAGACATCCACACATCAAAACCAAGGGAGCAAATATAGGTCTCCATTCTTCTACTCTAGAAGGCATAGTTGGATCCATCAAACATAGGGGCTTTGGAGGAAGAAAACTCATTTCTTGCCATTGTGTTCTAATTCCAGAATCTATCCAAGGTTTACAAATAACCGGGAACCTAGGCTCTGATATTAATTTTTGAACACAAAATAACACTAAGACGGGGGTGAATCAGTGGTTCCTAAATCTTTTTTACTTTTAAAGCAACTTTTGAATACCGGTTATTATCTCAAGTGCTAAACTATTAGACCGGTAAAGAAAAAATGGAAACCAAAGAGAAAAAACACACAAATGCCACCCACAACACCAGATATACGAGGAAAACCCAATATGGGAAAACCTCGGTGAGAAACGCTACTTGAGGCTAATGCTCCAATCCAACCTCACAAGTAAAACAATGGATTCCAAATATTTAGGGCACCAACCCAAAGAGAACCAACCCCTGTACCAAGCTCAAACTTGGTGATGAATATTAAAAATTTAATTTTGATATAATTATGGCTTCTTGTTGTAAATGGATTTTGTAACTCTTGATCAAATAGCTTACTGCCGGTTAATAGTCTTTTCTTCTCTACTGGATCTCACACTACCGGTTGTGAGATTGCTCTCTGATTCTTGGGCTCTCTCTTCTCTCTCCCTCTCTCACAATCGCATAACTTGTTGTGTCACACTTGGATGTTGTCTTGCTCTACCACACCTTACTGGTTTGCTTAACTGTTGGACCTGCTATAGTTATACCGATACTCAATCTCTATTGGTTAAAACCTTCTCACTGGTTTGCTTGCTTACTCACTCTGCAACTTTCTTCAAATAAATCCTGAGGCAAGCCGATCCTTCTCTGCACTTAAGCTCTCTTTTCTCCTTTTTCCTTTTCTACAAGCATCAACTTGCTCTATTTCAAGCTCATGTATTTATCTTCATGGTTTCCTACTAGGAATGCATTCAAACACTACTATGTTAGGTTTTCCTTTTCAAACTCAATCCAAATCCACTCTAATACGATCTTCTTTTTAGGGATATGATCTTTATGACAAGATTCAATTCACCGACTAAACTTTTCATTCCAATGTGTGTTTTCTAAATTTGGAGTTTTGCACCATGCTTTTTTGCTTTCCTCTATCACTTGCCATTAATGGATTTGTTATTTCCTTCATCTAACAGGTACGAAGATCAAATCTTCTTGTGAGATCAGTGCGATTGCTTTTCTAGCTTGCCTTCCTCGAGTCACAATCTTCTGGCATGCTCCATGACTTACAGGTTGTTCATAAAAGCCAACCTTCCTGCACATTTGTTACCTTGATGTACACTCCACCAACCTATGCAATACCTCCACCTAGCATCCAGGTGTCATGCTTGTCGATATCCACCTTTGCTTGGCTTCTTATGTCGATTTGACATATTTTGTCGACCAAGGTTTACTATTGGTTTATCTTATTTTACTGGTATGACCATCAACCATCCTTTCTTTTCTATTCACAGGTTGTTGTGCCTTCATAACACACAAACAACCTTCATCTCAATTTATGCCTTACCAGTAAGCCTTCTTTACTAGTAGATGACCCAAGTAATGTGTACCAATAGCCTTTTTCTATCTGCTCACTCTCATGTGTATTGCCATCATATCGGTCACCACTTCTTACTTACTGGTGACCTTGCTAAACCGGTTGACATCAATGACAACTTAATGTCAAATGGCAACATATCAATCTACTTAATTAATTATGTTACCTAGGTTAAACTTAAGTACATAGTAAATAGTAAAGCACTATTTACTCCAAAAACTAAGGGATAGTGTTCAAGAAGTGCCTTGCCAAGATAAAAAGAAGATCACAATATCTGATGTCAATAAGATAATCACAATATAAGAATGAATCAAGTCAAAGTCGTCAATTGACAAGGTTTTTTTGAAAATCAAACTCAAGCGATGCTTAGAGTATAGATTGTAAAAGTTAAGAATATTATTAAATTTTATGTTGAAGATGACACTATAACTATTGATGCTCTGCAAAATGGACAAGGTTAGTCTGAGATAAATAACACACACACAAGAAACTGTTAGTGTTATTCAATCAAAAACTAATCTAAACAGGCATATCAAGAGAGACACTAAAATCATGCTAATATATCTAACTAATGAAATAAAGATAATGAGGCATCTCCAAATGCCTCTTAGCATACTCTTAGTTCCTTCTCCCTTGTTCCTCTCCTCTCCAAGTTCCAAAATAGTGTAGCTCTTAGCAGCTTTTTGCACTATGGATGCTTATGGAGGATTGAGATTGAAGTATTTGCTCTAAATATGCATAAAAAGCTAATACTATACTATTGATATTAAAATGATTGATTTTATCCAAAATGACAAGATATTAGTTAATTATGCTAAAATGCTCTCTTCAAATGCCTATAGCTTCAATGCATACAAGTTTTCAGGTTCTGGATTATGAAGAAATGGGCTCTATTTATAGGAAAAATGGAGCAATGGATGGTTGAGATTGAGTAATCTCAACAAGGGTCAGGATTGAATGATTTCAAATCTATGTGAGGGCTTTCAACCCAATCCCAGGATGACAAGTGTCAATGTGAGATACGTTGAGAGGAGAGGGAATAAGCATTAAATGCTTGATATGACTTTGGGAGTTAAAGTCAAGGTTGGTTGAATGAATAAACTCTTTATTCAAAGAATAAAGCTTTTATCCAATGGATAAACTCTTGTGCAAATGTGAAATGGATGAATATGGTCAAAACAATAAATGTTTTGGAGGACAAGTTTGAAATAACCATAAATGGTTATGTAAGAGCCATAAATGGTCATGTAAGAGCCATTAGTGGTCTTGGAAGACTTTGGGGGTTAATTTGTTGAACACACAAAGCATTAAATGCTTTTCAAAGACTTTGGAGTCTTTGAGAAGTAACTCCATTTTGCTTAGGAATGTGACAATAATTAGGGGATGGATTAGGCTAATTAGGAAGGGGTTAGAAGAATCTAGAAGGGGATTAGATTTTGCAAGTGGATTTGGTGGGTGAGGGAAAAAAGGATTTTATTAAAATAAAAATTCATTTATTTCAATAAATGTGTGTAAGTTGCATTTGTAGGAAAATGCAAGTGGGGGGGGATAATGATTAAAATAAATGTTTTTATTTAATTTATTTAAAAGAGGAAAAGGGGATTTTATTAAATAAATAGATTTTATTTATTTAATTGATTTGAATTTGGTTTAAATGAATTAATTAAAATAAATCGAATAATTTATTTAATTAATAGGAGAATGTTTGAAGATGAATTAATTAAATATTAATTTAATTAATTGATGGCTAGTGGATTTTTAATCAAATAAATAGCGAATATTTATTTAATTAAGCTGGACAGATTTGTGTGACTACAACTATTAATGGAATTTTTGTGTGAAGTAAAAAGGAGATCAATTTGTTTTTGTTTTGTCATACTTCTCTATTATCTCTTTTGGGATTATTTATCTGCTCTTCATTGTGGCTTGAAAGGTTTTGAAATAACCCCATAGAGTGGATATCCTCATTGTGGCATCACCAATCCCCATGATCCCTTCCAGGATTTGAAAAGAAAATGACTTGTCATAGGCTCATTGGACCTCTCCTTGAACACTAGGGATTTTTCATGAAATAAAGAGCCAAACAGATAATAAGGGTGCCAAACTTAAAGGTGTGCTTCTTGTCTTGTTTAATTTTCTTCAAATTGCCTACAAACTCATTCAAGAGAACTATACAAAAGTCATACCTCTTATCTTCTTTCAACATCAGAGAGGTAGAGTATATTGTTGTACTGGAGATAGATTTTTGTTTGCTTGACTAGTATACTTTATATCCAACCACCATTGATGCGAACTTGACATCATGCTCCTAAATTTCATTGATTGTCATCGCTCTACTGTCAAATTGAGAACCAGTAGAGACAATCATAGTGTTGTTAGATATTTTTCTCAAGCTAGGAACTTCACCAGATGCACTCAAACAAGTCATGGCCTGGATTGCTTTCTTAGTGATCTCATGAGGTTTATCCAACCATATAAATTCAACTTAAATTCTATTGAGTATGAACCAAATCCATTCTTTCTCATCAAATGTCAAAAAGTGTACGAACTAGGAGAAACCCTTGACCTACAAATGCTGATATTTCGGCTTGAGATTTCCCAAGCTATCTACCAGATGCTTGTTGTATAGGGTCAAGATGTCAGCACTACTGAGTTCATCAAGATCAAAGTGGATATATGCCCTGATATCCTCATTGTGAATAATGTCATAGGGTGCATAGGAAAATGCTCCTTTGGGATCATCCTTGATTGATTTGAAAGGATGTTTCTTGAAAACGAGTCGAGCCCTATCCTTAATTTCCACAACCAGTGGGGTAGCAATTCCAAATACTGAATCCATTTAGAACTTAGGGTTTTTCATAAACTAATAGCTTGAAATGGACAAATACCTTAATTCACAACCAGGAACAATAATTCGCTTTAGGATCACTGTAATTGTTGTATAGATCCCCAAGTCACTTCTCTCTACTGCTCTACACTTTCTCTTGATCGCATTGTGACAAATAAAGCTTTCAAATGCCTTTTTATCCTTCAAAAACCTAATTCTTCATTGTAATAAATGTTACAACCAGTTACCTTGATTTTCATGGAGTCACTTACCGAAGTATCAAATCTTCACTAGATCTTTCAGATAACATTTGCATATATGATTTAAGCCCTCTACAACCTTTCAGAATTGATTACGGATGACTGAAGAGGGGGGTTCTTATATTCTGCATGAAAAGTTCCCCACAAGGCAAAAAGCCCCAATTACCGGATGAAGATCCTGCATCGGACTCGGGTGTAGATCCATTGTCTATGTTAGATTAATATTTTCTCACATACATCTTCTCATGCCTTTCTTTGATCCCTTATACCTTTCCCTTTCCCTTCTCATCTTATTTGTTCTTTTCTATCAGAGCACTATTCTTGCTTCTGTAGTATTTTGCAATGTGACCGATTTTATTGCATGCACGACAAACAACATTTTGCATAGGTCTGAAGTTCATTTGATTTGGTCTCATCCTACACTAGTTAGAAATATGTCCAAACATCGAACAAGTATAGCATCTCTTGTTTAAAAAATTATTCATTACTGCTCTGCACATGTCTAACTTGTGTCCAAAATTATTGCATATGAAACACTGACCGGTTAAGGTAGGACCATTGTTCACATTATTCATTCTACTTCTGCGTTGATTCACCATATCACAAAATTTATTTCAAGTAAAGCATCTACCATTGAATTTATAAGCATTAGGTTGTCTTAGTGGAGGATTCTTGCTCTTCTTTTGATTAGGTTTTGCATCGCTTTGCCTAGATCTGGAGGATTCTCCTTTCTCAAATCTGGGTTCTCGCATACAATGTCCTTTCCATGTCTCTGACTTTCCAACATCTCATCAAGCCTTGTTGAGATAGCATTGTTCATTTATCTTTATATTCGTTTGTAGTAGCAAGTTCATCTCTTAGGGAAACAATCAGTCTTTCAAGTTTTTGACCATTATTCCTTGGTTGTGTCAGCTCAAGCTTCAACTAATCATTCTCATAGGTAAGCTTGAAGCTTCATCTACTTTTTCCTTCAATTATTGTTTCAAACTCTCTTCATTCTTCTTTCAGTCCTCAATCTCCTTATTCAACTTCATCATAATGGATTACAGCTCATTCATCAATGCAACATTCTCTCTCTCAAGCTTGTCAACTTTGTCATGATTCTCCATGCATTGATCCTCTTTCTCCTTCAACTTCTCTATCAATTCCTTCCTCTTGTCTCTTCAAGTGCTCACTTGATCTTTCAAGTCATTAATAAAGTCATCAACAACATTTAGGTTTCTCTTCAAGGAATTGATCTCATTTCTTGTTGTATCAAGATCCTCAAGTGCCACAATAAGCCATCTTTGGATAACTGAAATCTATTTATTCAATCTTCTGAACCTTCCTCGAGTGGTTAGGATTCCTTAGAGGAACTAGGCTCTGATACCAATTGATGAAATTGGAGATCACTGAGAGGAGGGGGGGGGGGGGTGAATTAGTGATTTACCAGTTAATGATTTTCTGACTTATCTTTAAACTAGCAGAAGCATAAACATGAAACATAAATGCAAAAACATAAAATAACTGACCACAAAATCATAACACCTAGATTTTTACATGGAAACCCAAATAGGAAAAACCACAGTGGGATTTGAACCCACAATATTATTCTACTATGGCCAATAGCAAAATAATATTATAATATGGGGAATGCATAGGCATTCAGGCACACTGCCTAGAGCTCACTGCTCAAATACAATCAGGGATACAACCCCAAAAGGCTCACTACCTTGCTGATCAATTACAATGATGAAATACAATGGGAGAACTCCAAAATAGAATCTAACGAATGCCTAGATGATTTTTAGTTATGTGCAAAATTTATGACTGTATCTGCTTTGTTTCATGTCTCAATTAGCTACTGGATCAAGAATGCACACGTGAAAATGTGCTACAAAGGATTCTCAATCACCACTCACTCGCATATCAACCATAGCACATTCCAAAAGATCTTCTGCATCGGTGTTATCTATCCACAATCACAAAATAGATCATTCACCAAGTCGACCTGCTAATGTAATGTGCTTGTCATATGTTGGCTTGATCGGATCACTAAGGATAAATGCAGATCACCAAATTGATGATAAAATGATGTCTCTATGTCGGCCCAATCATCCTATATACGATTCATTACACTGCAATCACCAGAAAGCTTCCAGCCCAAAACTGCTCTACTCAACCTGAAATACCGATTAACTAGCTACCGGTTCACATCCTCTTCTGGATATCAAGGTTTGTAATTATTGGATAGGAATCTCATGAAGATTTTCCATCAATGAAAACCCTAAACCATTAATCAAGCATAAAAAATCACGAGATGAGTGTTGATTGCTAACAATGGGTGTGTTTGATCCTAACGTGGCCAAATGCAGATATGACATTTTGACATTTGGTGATGAGCTCCATTGTGTTCTATCTTGGCTTAAGCTTTCCTTGCAACATCATGATGATGTTTTTGGAATCTCTTTCCATTATAATTTTTTGGTAACCCCTATCCTTGGCAATAGATGTTATAAAAATTTGTCACCATTTTCACCACGTTGTAGGTTTGAGTGCCATGGTTAACTGCATAAGTCAACAACATCTTGTCACTTGGATGTTTGATGGCCCTACGCCCACCTGCCAAACCAAAGGTTCCTTTAGACACCTCATCAATGTTTAATTTTACCCACATTTGCCTTTAAATGTTTTTTCAAAATTTAACTACCCAAATTTAAGATAATTGCTAATAGATAAGAAGGAAAGCTAAATATTCATGGAGCTACTAGTTCCATAAATAATTCCTAAATAAGTTGAGTGGTAGTTGCTAGCCAAAATAAGCTAATCATTTGTATGGGGATTTTCCCTAACACTTTAATGATAGAAAAAATTAGTGAATTTCTTAGCTTACGCCCGTTTTTCCTTTCATTGAAGAGTAATGACATATCTACAATACTTAATTTTTTAAAAGAAAAGCAATGCATTTGAATGTTATATTAGAGTCATTCTATCACAATTCTCAAATATAAATACTCTAATCTATTGCAATTATTTTCTTACAATAAATTGTTTAAATATCAATATTCAATATTCAAATTAATTAATCTAGATAAATTTATGTTTATGCGTGTATTTTATTTAATTAACCTAAGTCAATCTTAAGAAAAGATTATTTTTATTCACAATATTATCATTTTTATTGATTCATTAGCTTACAATTCAAAGTGTAAATTTAAAAATCAATTTTACTTATTAAACAAATTTTCCATAACATTTATCCATTCAAAATTACCCTTCAAATACTAAAACATATATTGTTTTAAAAAAATATAAAAAATAAAATATATGAAAAAAAAATCATACCAAAATTTTCATACCCATAGAATATACTTATATTTTTAATTATTACTGTATACAAAGTTTCATTTGTAAATTGTGTTGTATTCGGATGAAACGGATCCGATTGCTTAAGAGTGGTGGAACGTGGAAGACTTGGTGCTAATTGGACAAAGTTTTTGTATTTTTCTACGATGACCCACTTTTGCACACGACAAGGTAAAGCCCAATTTTCAACGACGACCGAATTTTGCAAAGACGTCGACTTTGAAGTTTCTCTGAACTCTTTCACACGCAGCACAAGGAACGAAATTTCCATGCGCTTGGAACAAAACACTATATTTTTAACCCTCAACTTAGTTTTGTCAATGCCAATCACCTTCAAAATTTATGTCACCATTCATGTAATTGCCTCATGCGACGGTATGCATGCACTCAAGTCACTAAATTGGTTTGAGTACATGTTTTGACTGGTGAAGGGTTGTAGAACCATCTTTCCAAGTCACCCGGGTAGGCCTAAACCCTTTAAATTAGTGCAGCATTGGAAACCCTATGTGTACGGATAACCCAGATGCAATTTTCCAATTTTTTCTGTAACTCGGAAAAGGGTACTCGAATTCATAATTTATTGGTGGCCTTGTTTGCTAATTTTTAACCCTATATTTTTAGAACAACACTATATTTTTAACCCTCAACTTTGTTTTGCCAATGGCAATCAGCTTTAAAATTTATGTCACCATTCATGTAATACGCTATTCCAGCACCTTAAATTTGACTGTACATGTCTTCCAGGCAACGTGTTTCCGAACCCCTTTTACACGCGCTTGGAACAACACTATAAATTTGACTTCAACTTAGAGTTTTTTGAATGGCGGTTCTGTTTGAAGTTTTGGAGGTTCAACCTAAATGTCACCATCCATACTCCCTTCCAAACACATTTAATTTGGAAAAGCCTAAATACAGTTTTTCGTCTATTCAATTTTAGTCGTTGGCTTCAGTGGCGCAGATTTCGTCTATTCCAATCTGTTTGGTAAATTGGGCCTCTTTGGCGAACGCCTTTCCAAATTGAAGTGACGTTTGTCTTTCGGGGAAGATTCCCCCTTATGCTCTTGTACTTCAACGCTAGAAGGAGGTTTGTTCCAACTTCAGCAATGGGGGAAATCAGGGAAAAATTCGGCTTGAGCCTGTGTTTTGTTTTTACAGTGCTTATTCAACTGAAAAGTTGTGATGCTGCAGTCGAGGGTGGAGATGCTCTTTCCTTGGACACCTCGCTTACTGGAAACCAGACAATAATTTCCCAGAATGGCACATTTGAATTGGGATTCTTCAACCCAAATGGAACCAGTAACTGGTATGTCGGCATCTGGTATGCCAATATGGCAGAGAAGACGTATGTTTGGGTGGCTAACAGAGAGACTCCTGCGAGAAACAGGTCTAGCGTTTTGACGCTGTCAAAAGAAGGTGATCTGGGACTGTTTGACGCAACGGGTGCATCTCTTTGGTCGGCCAATGTGACCAAGAAGGCTTTCCAGGCTGTGATATTAGATTCTGGTAATTTTGTAATGCTCAGTGTTGACAATAAATCTGAAATTGTTTGGCAAAGTTTCGACCATCCTGTTGACACCATGTTGCCAGGGATGAGGTTCGGTGGACAGCAAAAGCTAGTCTCTTGGAAAAGTTCATTGGACCCTGCTCCTGGGCTTTTCTCCTATCACGTGGATCCAACTGGGGCCAAACAATTGTTGCTAACATGGAACAATTCTGTACAGTATTGGACAAGCGGAACTTGGGACGGCAAAGTTTTCAGTCAAATTCCAGAAATGACAGACAAAGGCTCCTACAATATCACCGTTGAAAATAAAAAATCTGGTTTGTATGTCACATATACACTGAAGAATATCCTCTCACGTTTCGTCCTAGCTAAGTCTGGAGAAATTCAGCAATATGGTCTTCTTAATGAGAGTAGATGGAACTTGTTCTGGTCTCAACCAAGAGATCAATGTGGCGTATATGGTCTGTGCGGCGCTTACGGAAGCTGCAACCCCAACAATATTCAATTCTGCAGTTGCGTGGAAGGATTCACCCCAAGAGACATTCAGGCCTGGGATTCGCGAGAGTCGTGGTCCAGTGGCTGTGTTCCGCAAAGCCCCTTAAACTGTGATGCCAAAAATGGCAGCACGGACGGATTCCTTGAGCCGAGCGTCACTTCGCCTGATGTTGGTTCCGCTTCCTCATACCCTGCAACCACAAGGAAAGATTGCCAGAATGCTTGCCTCCTGAACTGCTCGTGCACTGCGTTTACTTTCAAATCGCCTTCAGGGCCGTGCCGGATCTGGTCAGGAGATTTGTTAAACATGCAGAAAAGTGAACCCAAAAGCAATTCAAATGTTTTTATTCGAGTAGCCGCCTCTTCACTTTCGAAGGCCAATAAATCGTCCTCCTTCAAACAAAAAAACACTAATATTGTAGACGTAGTGCTAGGTATTGTTGGTGCTCTCGCCGTTGCTTTGGGTATCTTTTCAACATTAATGTGGTGGAGGCATCGGCAGAGGCATCAGCCACGATTGATAGAGAGGTATTCAGATCCCTCGACCTCTTTTCTTAGAATGTTTAGCTACATGGAGTTGAGGATTGCAACTAGGAATTTCAGGTATAAGTTGGGGAGGGGAGGATTCGGCACCGTGTTCAAAGGAACCCTAATAGACGGCACGCTCGTGGCCGTAAAGAAAATGGAGGGTTCACGACAAGATGAGAAGCAATTCCGAGCGGAAATCAATTCTCTTGGAATCATACAACATGTGAATTTGGTCAGGCTTCGAGGGTTTTGTGCACAAGGATCGAGAAGGTTTCTGATTTATGATTACATGCCCAACGGCTCTCTGAATTCTTTACTCTTCTCAAGTAATTCGAAAAGCGAAGGGACGGTACTTGATTGGAAGACCCGATTTGATATTGCATTAGGCACTGCAAGAGGGCTACATTATCTCCACGAAAAATGCAGAGATTGCATCATTCACTGCGATATTAAGCCCGAGAACATTCTTCTGGACAACAATTTTTCAGCCAAGTTAGCAGATTTCGGATTGGCGAAGCTTGTGGGTAGAGATTTCAGCCGCGTCCTGACCACAACAAGAGGAACGAGAGGGTATTTGGCTCCAGAGTGGATCTCCGGTCTTCCCATCACTCCCAAGGTTGATGTATACAGTTTTGGTATGACGCTCTTGGAAATCATTTCTGGTCGAAGAAATCTAGATTTAAACGAGCAAGATTCAAGTAAGTATTACTTTCCCGCGTGGGCAGCAACTCAAATTTACAACGGCAACACGATTAATATTGTGGAGGAGGGTATTGCAGAGGAGAGAGATCTTGAGGAGGTGAGAAGAGCAAGTATTGTAGGGTTGTTATGCATTGAACAGGATGAGGAGGTGAGGCCAAGCATGGGAGAAGTGGTGCTATTGCTGGAAGGGAAGATGCAGCCTCAAATTCAACAGGCTCAGATCTCTGCGAACATGGACAAGCAAGCAAACAGAAGCGAGACTGACAGCGATAGCGATGGCGAGGTTATCCATTAGAATAACCGAGTAGGAAGCATGATATTTAGGCTTAAACAGCAGTTAACATTTAAATGTAAATTTAATTTTAATTATTAGCAATTTGAATTAGATGTTTGATGGGCACGTGGATAATTATTTTAATTGCAATACAAATTTGTTAGAGAGAAATTTTCTATTACCAAATTTTTATTTATGTAGAAAATTAGTAAAATATTTTTTTTTTGCAAAATAGTGGAAAAATTGTAAGCTAAAAAATTTTACCATAAAAAAATTATTAGAATCAAATTATGTAATGTTTCAAATTTGAAAATATGATCATAGTTAATCTGAACATGAATGTATATTGGAGGGTATGTTGGAATTGAAATATTTTTGATACATTTTAAGTGTTTCTATAATGAAAGGGCAAGTGACTTAATGGTGCAAAATCTAAGTAATCAAAGTAGGTTCTAAATTTGAATTTTAGCATATTCAACATTTTTGTTAATGCACTTATAATTTATTGAAGAAATAAACCCAATCCTTATATCACATAGAATCATTAATATAATTAAAATTAAAATGATGTAATATGTCTAATATGACTCAAATAACTCTTATACTTTTGTCGACATACATGTCAACCTCTTGAGAATGAATCTCATTTACATTGTTCAATGATTTGAGATTTTCTAGTGAAAAAACTAGTTCATTCAATATTTATAAAAGAAATAGAGTTGATTAGTTACCATTATTTTTAGTTTGAAATACTTAGGACATTTCATTCTTATACTGCTGTAAATCATGTAAGGGCAATTTCCATTTTAATACAAATAAATTAGAATTTTATTGTATTTGACATTCATAAGTATATTCAAGGTCTATTAGACTTATATATTAGGTCACCTTTAACTAGACACCTAGATCTAGACTATACCAACAAGTATCAACACGAGGCTTTCTATCTTTTTATATGGTTTGAGGGTTTTATAAAATTTGTTGGAGGTTTATGAGGAAATCTTATAACTAGAGACCTATAATAGGGAAGTATTGAGTGGTATCATAACTAGGCTTACCTTGTATAATTGTGTCTTATGAGAGGGTCTATAAGATTTATTGCAAATGTGAAGAAGTCTTTTAATTTTAAGGAGCTATGAAGAGAAGATTTAGCACACATAGGGAGATCAAGATATTTTGATCTAGTTAAGATTTTAGTAGAATTGATGAGAGCAGTTATAGTTAGATTTGATAAAAATTGAGATAGCTAGATAAAAAGAACACATGTAATTAAGGATGTGAGTAGTGATGAAAAATTAACACAAGATGATTAACGAACTTGGGAGAGATGAAGGAATCATCTTGCATCAATTTTTGACAAGTATAAAGTAAGTAGTAAATAAGAGTTAGAAATGAATCTACTAAGAAGAAAGGAGTAACTTGAAGTCATAAAACATTATGATAGAGGAATTGATAAGAGAATGGTTTCTAAGATGGATTATCTAGAAGGGAGAATAATTAGAAAAATAGATCCTACTAGAGGATAGAGGCCTATGGAGGTCATGGAGAGAGAGAAAGAGGTAAGTCTAGTAGTCATTCTTTAGTACTTTCAAGTGGACTAGTCCAAAATAATCTTTAAAATGGTTATTCAATTTTCAGCTTCTTTTTAAAAAAATAGAGTATTTTAACACTCATAGGGGTACAAGTTTCATACTAGAGATTTCTCCATGAAAGAAAGCTCAAACATGGATTTACAAGCAAAAAGCTAGGATTTTATTATAAAACTTGGATAACCCCACCCTCCCTTGTAAATTAAAAAATCTTCAACGTATAAGTATTTTATCATTTTCTCACAATCTTCTCATTGTAAAGATCCAATTACTATCATTTTCAAAATAATAAACCGAGTATGCCAATTTAGTGGTATAAATATGATTTTATTACAATTGAAAAGTTTGAGTGGTGGATTTTAATGTGCTGAAAGAATTTGTTTTCCAAATATAATTAGACTCCAAACTCATCTTTTTAATCTAAATTGCAACTGGTGTAACCATTACAACTCCTTTTGATAAAAATGCTAGTATTCATTCTTAAAGAAAAGTTGTGAAGAGGGGAAAAGACTTGTGAGGTGGATTAGATAAAAAATATGCAGATCAAACATATAATCACATGAAATCCAAAGACATAATTTGAAATGCTCAAAACAAGAATGAAATTCATATGCCTCACAAACCAATAACTTCTCCTTTGAATGGAGCTTGATGAAGTGAAGGCGCCCTTGGATGATGCTCCTCCTGCTTTCTTGATGTGGATGGCTCTCCAATGTTGTGCACAATATGAAATGGATTCTAGGAGGATGAAATGGACAAAATGGTTAAGTGTGGATGAAATATGATTTGGACAAAATGGCTCTCCTCTTGCTTGCTAAGATGATTTCCTAGGCTCAAAAGGGTAGCATAAGATTACTGAACTTGGAGATGAAGAATGGAGAGATGGATTCTTCAATTTATACGAAGAGGAGAGGAAGAATGGATGGCTAGGATGGATTCAAGATGAAGGGCTAGGATTGCTTGTGAGCTCACACAAGGTCCAAGAGAGGGTGTGGAGACTAAGAGATATGCCTTAAAGGCATTTCTTGTCTCCATACTCCTAAAGGTGCATTGGGAAGATTTTCCCAAGGTATCTTGAGAAGAGCAAGGTGCATTGGGAAGGCTTCCCAATGTGCCTTGAGAGGAGCAAGGTGCATTGGGAAGGCTTCCCAATGTGCCTTGAGAGGAGAAAGGGATGTGACATTCTTTGAAGAATGGGGAGGATGAATTTAAAATTCTCCAAAAAGGGATAATCATGGGGATTGGAGGAATAAGAAGAAATTAAAAATTCCTTGGGAGAGGAGATGCCTAGAGGATTGTGAGATTTTGAAAATCTCACATTCACCTGGGAAAAGAGAATTAAAAGCTAGTGGTTGGATGGAAGGGACAAGGAGTTGACTTTGTGGCTAATCATGATGATTAGCCATTAGCAACTCATTAGGAGGGGGATTAGAGGAAATGTTAGGTGGGATTAGGATTTGTAGGAGGATTTGATTAGGAGAGAGAAGGAGTGGAGGGAATTAAAAATTAGAAGAATGAGGTTAAGTAAGTTTAGGGAGTTTCTAGAAGAATTTATTAGGTTAATGATGAATTAAGAAGATGATTTGTAGAAATCATGTGGGTTAACTAATTAATTGAAATTAATTAGCTTAGAGGGAGATTTGTGAGGATTTAATTTTTAGAAGAATAAAGAAAGAGATTAATTTATTAAATATATCAGTCACATACCATAGTGACAATATTAATTATATTTAATTAATATTGAGGAGAATTTGAATTAACATAATTAATTAATTAATTATGTGAGGAATTAAAAATAATTAAAAGTAATTATTTTTAAGTGTCTACAAGTTGTTTTCCTTCACAACATTATCACTTTTACTAATTTATTAGCTTACAATTCAGAATATAAATTTAACAGTGAACACTAATTCATGTTACCCATTTACAATTACTCTTTAAGTGCTAAAACAAATCTTATTTTCTAAGGAATATATATATATATATATATATATATATATATATATATATATATATATATATATATATATATATATATATATATATATATATATACTAAAAATTTCACGGCCATAATTTTTAATTATATGTTTAATTATGTGAGGAATTAAAAATAATTAAAAGTAATTATTTTTAAGTGTCTACAAGTTGTTTTCCTTCACAACATTATCACTTATACTAATTTATTAGCTTACAATTCAGAATATAAATTTAACAGTGAACACTAATTCATGTTACCCATTTACAATTACACTTTAAATGCTAAAACAAATCTTATTTTCTAAGGAATATAATAAGATATATATATATACCAAAAATTTCACGGCCATAATTTTTAATTATATATTTAAGCTATGTCAAAGAAAAGTGAGTAGATATATGTTGTATTCAGATGAAACGGATGCGTTTGCTCAAGAGTCGTTGAAAGTGGAAGAGTTGGTGCGAATTAGATAAAAGCCAAGTCTTTGTAATTTAATTCCCTATTGCTCTTCTCCACGATGACCGACTTTTGCACATATGACTGGACTTGTTTGGCGTGCAACGTTTCTCTGAACCCTTTCACACAGAACAACACTAGACTTTTAGCAGTCAACTTAGTTTTGTCAGTGGCAGTCATCTTCAAATTTTTTTCAGGTCCAACGTCAATGTCACTATTCATGTAATACGCTCTTCCAAAATATTTAATTTTAAAAATATTAAATACAGTTTGCCAACCATTAATAAATTCAAAGCATCGCGTTAAGTGACAAAATTGGCCAAGGCTATTCTTGTTCTAAAATGGATCTTTCATGTGTTAGCGATAGGTTAGTCAATCGCAGCCGTTAATTGCAAAATCGACGGTGTAAAACACGCAACGGGTTAGTCAATCCATACTGCTGTTTTGAAGCGAGAATAGACGTGTCCGTCAAAATTATTTTACAGGACTGTGTTGCGTGCAATTCAACCTGTTTAGTATGAATTTGCACCTTTCACGTCTGAGAAATTGGGACATTACTGCAAGCAAGCAACAGCCCAACACCGAGCACAGCCGAAGCCACTACTATATTCATGCTATTTAGTTTTGGGAATAATAACGTTATTTAGAATCTATTTGATAAGGTGCAAAAATCAATAGTTTCAATATGAAGATTGTCTTTAATTTTTGTAGTCTTGTAAATCTATATGGGTTGATTTTGAGCTCTTCGAGATAAAACCTAAGTGTCATGGTCTTGATTTTATACATGCAAATGAACCAATATTATTAGAAATAATCTAGTAGTAAGTTCATGTTCTTTCCTTCTTAATGCTTTCCTTCTTATAAGGCTGATGATATTTAAAAATACCTTTAAGAAAGTTGCTAGATCACTAGTATTAGATTATATTAGTTCAAACACCTAAGTGAGCCAATTTTATGACTTGGAACAAAGATTTGAAGACAACATTCTCAAACATGTAGATGCTTTACATATAGATATGCTCTTTATACCTTTGAAATTAAAATATACACTAATAGTTTGTCATTATTGTCCAACACATAGTACCAACACACAAGTACATATCATTGATAATTCTCAATTTTCTACCATTAAACATAGTACCAACACACAAGTACATATCATTTATAATTCTCAATTTTCTAAAATTAAAAAAGTAGAAAACTAAGAATTTGATTTTAAAATTTTAAAATTTGGAGTCAATCTTGAACCATTTGAGATTGACTATTTAATTTCAAGGTAGGGAGAAAATGTATGTCAGTGGGAATAAACATTGGTGTACTAAATGATATGTAAATGGATAATTTATGGGATGCATGTAAATAAGTGTTGTATACGTTGAATGTGTTAGAACATGAAGTAAATTTTCTTTATCTAACATTGATTAAACAATTGATGGCAATTTTATTTATAATTATTGACACTTTCTATTTTTGTTTATTTGATATGTATTTGTCATGCAATTGAATGACCCACACTTTCTATTTTTGAAAAGTCTTCTACGAAGAGGATTCAATGACTTGGGGGTCAAGATACGATTCATGTTATCACTATGAATATGCACCTTGCCAAACACTTAATTTAGTTATTTTGTGAGCATGGGATGATCTCTCAAGTTGTGGGACTTGAAAGTCAATCTATAAATCTCCAAATGAAGGATTGGTTTCCTATCTACCAATATACTTAAACTAATGCTATTTTTTTTTCCATGAGAAAAGTGGAGAGATTTTGAAATAAAAAGTGAAATTGATTTAAAATATTGATTAATTCATCCATAACATTTTAGGTTATTATATAGATTATCAAATGAGATAAAATTGCAAGAAAATTGTTGGTTTGCAAGACTATTTCTTACTTCATTCAACAATAGACAACACAAAAGGATGATGAAGGATTAAAAATATGTTTTTTTATCAAAAAGATTGTTATACAACTGATACAAAGTCTATTATAGTATTACTCTTGAAATCAAAGACAATCATTATCAGATCTCCTAAAATCAATCTTGTTTAAAAACCATGTCTAACAAATAATAAGACAAAATTTATGTATCTAAGAGGCATCCCCTTAAATATTTTCAACTACATTGTTAAAGATTTTCAAATACCTTTAAGCACTAGGATAACATTTTCTTGACTTTTCTCCTCGAAAATCTTGATCATGGCATGAAAGAATCTAGATTGACTAGTTTTTAACAACCTTATGTCCTTCTATTATGCTCCTCCCATATTGCATCATTCATGAGATGCTTCTTCCTTCATTGTTGTCATGCTAGAATATATTCATGTACTATTTGGCACTCCTTATGATGCATCTTATTAGTTCCTGCAGCAGGAAACTATAGCAAAGGCTTCAACATTAAACAATGATTAATCCATCTTCCCCCATCCAATCAAACTGTCAAAATCGCTTGCATGAATTTCCTTTTCAATATATGATATGTACAACTTGCATGTTTTTTAAGGTAAATTTTGATGCAAATAATTTTGTTGGCATGTGATTGGCATTGCAGATGAGTGTCAGATGCATTCGCAAATATCGATGCAGGAGAACGCACGAAAAACTATGACTTTGTCAGTGTATTGCAGGGTTAATGTTATTAAAATAGTTGAAGACAATTAAATAAGCGGTTTTTGAGCACCAAATGGCATTCGTTGACAAACGAGATGCCTTAACTGTTCTTTGACATCTTGCATTCTTGTGTAAAGATGGCAAATGCAGAGGAAATATGGAAATATGGAGTTAAGTGCATGACAATCCAAGACAATTGGCTGACAAATCAGGCATGTTGGAGCTTTCATTTTTGGGATTTAGCATATGTGCAGGAGGCTACAGATAATTAATCATGATGGCTAGGTGGCATTTGCAAGCAATCCACGTGCCTTGTCTCTCTGCTATCACGATGAAGAATATATAGAAGCAAATACTTGTAGAGAAGATCATTTTGTCTCTATCCAGTTCCCCTCATGAACAATTTTGATACAATTTGGGGAGAATCTTGAGGTAAGTCCCTTTCCGTTTTACTTATGTTGTTTCATTTCAATTAGATTCAAGTGGAAAACGAACTAATGCAAACGTTGTTGGTTTTAGTTTTATTCTATTATTATTAGGTCAACTCTCTTGGTTGGATTGGTGATTGTTTGTGCGCAGGGGGATTTCAGACTTCCTGAAGATATGTCTTTAGATGAGCAAGAGCCCACTGTTAGCTTCATTTCTTTCCTTGGCAGTGGGCCCCTCAGCCACCCATTGTCAGCCAGGTCTGAGATATTCTTCAGGTATGTACATGCCCTTTTGTTCTAAAGGAATTTGTGCTTAGGGAACTCTGTAGTATTTCTTACTCAATTGAATTTTTTCCTGCTTGATGTATACGAATTAAGAACATAATTTGCCTAGGAAAGAATGCTTACCCATTTTCAAAATAATTTCAAGAATACTGAGATTTTCTCATCACAGATACCCATATCTAAGTTGTAGGGTCTCTGCAAGTGGCTATTTAGGGCAAATTATTTTGAAATTGGATCAAACATAGAAAACCCTCTTTTTAAGATGAGGGTTTCTTTAATTTTGTTTCGCATGATTTTTTTCATCTGAAACCACGAGATTGAAAGCGAAATGTGTTACACTTGTGAATGCAAGTTATCAAGATGCTATTCAATAAATGTGCATGGAGACTCCAAAGGCTATTATTGAGCTGAAATACTATGGACTACCATTTTCAAGAACTGAAGATGGAAGGATTTACCAACACACATTACAAGTTTGAGGTGGCAATCTGCAATGTTTCGATATTTTTAACCTTCCCTTCATGACAAGTCAAGAAACATATAAATTATGGTTGTATATTAAATATATTTAAGAGTGTTTAACAAAAGTAGACACATAAATTTTAATTCTTATATCGAGTATTACTCATTTTTTCCGATTCTTAGTGGTAACTGACACTATATCGCTATAAAAACTTTTTGATTTATGCAGTGAACATATATAATAAATATGAGAGATTATTAGCTTTATCGAAATCTTGCAGCAGCTAATGTTGGGAAATACATGAACTTGACTACTTTTGTCAAATTCGCAAAACAAGCCAACATTAGTGATCTTATCAGCATTAAGGTATAGTTTTCGGAGCTGATTATTATCTGAGAAAAGACATGGACCGTGTTTTTATTTATACAAATTCTGTCACTATCAAAACATATTTTACAGTTAAAGAAGTTATGAGAGAATGATATTTTTTGCATTGTTTACAGAATGCGTGGGCAATAATATCAGAACGGAACCTTGATGTCACAAATGGTGATTTTATCCTTGGCTCCTCCAAAGTGTCCTTAAATACTGAGTTTTTTGTGTTCCCTTAGTTGATGGTCTTCATTGGCTTACACTGTTGGCAAGGTCCTTCCCTCACATGTTTTTTAGTACTTTTGTGGGGTTATTTGAGCTTTCATTTATGGAGTCTAGAGCAATACCTATGGAGAGGATCATTTTGTTTCCTGTAAACTCTGCCCATTTTTCCTCATTAGCATTTTTGATACAATTTGTGAAGAATCTTGACGTAATCCCTGTCCGCTTTACTTCTGTTGTTTCATTTGAATTAGATTAAAGTGGAAAACGAACCAATGCAGCTATTGGTTTTGGTTTTATTCTATTATTATTAGATCAACGTTTTACTTTATTGCAAGTGCTAGATGAATTTTCCAGTTGCTTCATGTAGTCTCTAAAAATAGGGTTTTCTGGTGTAAAAGAGTTACTTCAATTTATGAATTGATTCTCAGATTATTGTAGATACTACAGAGGCACATTAATAGAACAAGTTCTGGGAAAAGTATTGAAGGCCCTTACAATACCCAAAGACCAGGATGTAGTTTCAGCAAAGTGCAGACGTTATAAAGTAACTTTGATTTCAGTGGTCAAGGTTGAACAACAGCTTGGCAAGGTTGAACCTTGACTATGTGGATCTTGCAATGTCATGACATGAGTGGTCAAGGTTAAACGACAGCTTGGCAAGGTTGAACCTTGACTATGTGGATCTTGCAATGTCATGACATTGACTTTACTTCACCTCAGATGGTACAAAAAAAAAATCAATTTGCGATTTTCTAAGTGTTGCAACTTGCAAACATTCAAGAAGAAAGTCTCATTGCTAATATTAGAAATGCAATCTGTGATCCGAAATTCCAAAACAGACACAATGATCTTTCACATATGAAAATTTGTCTAAGAAGGTTGTCATTGAGGCTATCCATGCTCTTCAAAAGATAAAAGAAACTGGAAAGATTTGATACAGTAGCATCTGATATTTTCATTTTCTTTTTTTTTTTGTCTTTTGTACATTTGATGAGCAATTAGTTGGGTTCTATATTGATTCATTCCCCTCTCTATAAAAATTTATCATAGAAATAGACCTTACCACTGAAACGTAAAACATAAAACAATACATTTTGTATTCCATTGGCATGTATATATGTGTGTTTGGTCATCTTTGTACAAGAAGGGTCTTTCTTTTTTATGCATAACACAACTCTGCAACTTTGTTAACTACATTTTTCAAAGACGAAAACTGATGAGTTTATACTCTACTGCATAAGCTGATAAGATATTTAACTGAATAATAATGTTTGTACTGGGCATGCATTTTTTTGTTCAACATAAAAATTAAGTAGAAAAGAGTATTCTAACACTAAATTCATTGTTCAACATAAAAATTAAGTAGAAAAGAGTATTCTAACTCTAAATTCAATCTATATGCACAAACCAATGGTGAAATATGGAGTTCAGAATCGGTACTCAATCAATGTCTCAGCTTAATTTGCCTACTCGTAATAGCGGTTGGTGCTATTTTCTATTAAAAGAATGTACAAATAAAAGAAAACTAAAATAAAAAAAATCATAACCAAAACTATTCCGTCAGATTTTGGCAGGAACTTCGCTGCCTGCAGCCCTGGTTTCTATGAATCTTGTGCATTTAAAAAACCCTCTGGATATTTCATTTTCTCTTGTTATAATGTATCTTTGGTGTATTAGATTATAGTAAGCTGGATACAATAGTTTTTTAGTTGCATACGAGAGTTCTGAAGTTAGTTAATTAGTTTTAAAACTGTTTATATTGCCTATATAAAGGCTTCCATTGTAAATCAATTCGTAACCATCAATGAAATGAGCATTCAGCTCCTTCATTTGGTATCAGAGCATTAAAGTATTTGTGTGCCTGTGCACATTGCCTTAGAAAAGTTTGATGGTGTAAAGTTCGATTTGTTTGCTTTTTCAATGTCAAAGAAAGCTTAGTAAGATCGCCATGGAATATGAGAAAGGTGGATGTTGTGCAGTATTATTGGAGCGTTAGAAAATGTGTTGCATGCTGACTCTTGTGAACAAGCAATGAGGAGTGTGCCTGGCACGGGAATACAACATGGAAGTGAGAGTTTAAACACTGAAGGCGGTCTTTACAAAAACCGTTGTGACAGTTATTAGATCAAGTTACTACTATGATTACCATACAGTGAAAATATATTGATAATTTTATGCAAATTTCAGATGGTAATGGATAACAAAATAATTCAAACCTTTCAGGAAAAAACTCCACCACAAAGAGACCAAAGACTTGTATTAATCCTTCAAAAGAGTTACATCAATACAAATACTTCTCTCTCTGAAATTCAGCAGCACTTCTTTGCTTCTGTAAATAACATCTATTTCTTTCAACTCAAGCACTAAATAAATAGGCATGAGAGAAACCATAAATCGTAAATGGTTTTGAAAACAACTTATGCACAAATCATAACAAAACAGAAACTTTCCTCTTTCAACTTGCCTTTTTATCTGCCTTTTGAAAGATTTTCTTTATTTTAGCAAGCTTTCTTTTATTTTTCCCCTTCTTCATGCTTTTTACTATTTTGATAATTAAAAAACATCTTTGCAAGTTGTCACAATTGCATTTAGCAACTTTTATGACAGCTAAAAGATAATTACAATTTTTTTCCAATTAATTCTTTAATTCAAAAATAGAAACAACAAGGCTGAGACATTTCTAAGCATTCTCCCACTTGTCAAACACTTTGCATAAACTATAAAGGGAAAATTAACATATCAAGCTTCAAAAGAGGGAAACTGAACAAATCAAGCTTCAAAAGAGGTGAGATCCATGGCCTCTCTGCACCAACTAAATTTTTTTATGCTCACTGATTTAGTAAGAGAATTTGCAATATTCACTGAAGTGTCTACTTTCTGTAATATGAATCTGCCACCCTCAACCATTTCCCCCAAAAAGTGATATTGAATATCTATGTGCTTCGTGTGTGCATGATACATTGGGGTTTTAGCCATACAGATGGCATTCTGACTGTCACAACCAATCCTTACTTGTTTACACTGAAAGTGAATAACTGAACACAATCTTTCTAACCACACTACCTATTTACAAGAATGTGTTGCAGCCATGTACTCTTCTTCCATAGTGGACAATGCAACTATAGGTTATCTTTTCCTCATCCAACTAACTGCTCCTCCATACAATATAAAATTATATCCATTAATTGATCTTTTGCAATCTAGATCACCAACAAAATCTGAATCAACAAATGCCTACAAATCAATCACCCTACTCATGTCATTAAAACCATGATAACAAATGCAATGATTAGAAGTTCCACGTAAATATCTAAAAACCCTTTTCACATAAGTCCAATGTTCTTTACCAGGATTTCCATAAATCTACTAAGAACTCCCACTGCTTGGACAATATCTGGTCTTGTACAAACCATAGCATACATAAGGCTTCCTACAACACTAGAATACAAAACTTTACACATCTCTTCAAGTTCATCATCCATTTTAGGACATTGTTCTAGAGATAGCATAGTGCCAATTGGAAAGGGAACACTAACCAATTTACAATCATACATGGAAAAACATTGCAAAATAGTGTTAACATACTTCTTTTGATTTAACCATAGTTTTCTATTAATCCGATCCCTTTTAATTTTTATACCCAAAATATATTTTGTAACCCCTAAATCTTTCATATCAAATGTACCAGATAGTTGACTCTCAAGTTCCCCAAACATTCCCTTATCTTTTCCAATAAATAACATATCATCAACATAAAGGGCAATGACTAGTAATTGATCATTAATTAATTTGAAATAAACGCAATGATCTTCTTCACTTCTATTGAATTCATGATTCAATACAAAAGCATCGATTTTTTTATGCCACATTCTTGGTGACTGCTTCAAACCATACAAAGATCTTTTTAACCTGCAAACCAAGTGTTTTTGTCCCTTCACAATAAAATTATCAGGTTGTTTCATAAATATTTCCTCATCAAGATCCCCATGTAAGAAAGTTGTTTTAACATCTATTTTCTCTACTTCTAAATCAAAAGTAGCAACAATAGATAAAAGGAATCTAATGGAACTTAGTTTAGCCATAGCAGAAGCAATCTCACCAAAATCCACTCTCTCAACCTGTGAGTAACCTTTTTCCACTAATCGAGACTTGTACCATTCCAACTTACCATCTACTCTAAATTTGTTTTTAAATACCCATTTGCATCCAATGGCTTTTCTCTCCTTAGGAAGATCAACTAGATCCCATGTGTAACATTTTTCCAAAGCCTTCATTTCATCTTTCATTGCCTCTAACCAAGACTCATGCTCATCTAAAGATAAGGCCTCTTTCATATATCTAGGCTCGTTGTCAGTACAAGATAAAGCAAAAACACAACGAAAACCAGATGGACTATATCCATACCTATCAATGGGCTTACATTGTCTTATGGATCTTCTTTGAGGTGCAACAAGATGCTCTAGTTGTTCATCTTTAGGATTCTCTTCTAATCCTTCTTCACCTTCATGCTCATCAAGTTGTTCTACATGTGCATCTTCTTTAGGTTGTTCTACCTATGTATCTTTTTGTGGTTCAACCTTAATATCAAAATGCACTATTCTTTTAGGCTTCACATGACGTTGTTCATCATTTTTAAATTCCTTTAGCTCCCTAAAAATTACATCCTTAGAATATACCATTTTCATTGCTATAGGATCCCAAAGCTTATAACCCTTGATGTTTTCACCATAACCCACAAAAATATACTTGTTAGCTTTGAAATCAAGATTAGAACATTTTTTCTTTAGGAACATGAACATATGCCTCACTGCCAAAAAATCTAAAATGAAAAATTGATGGACGTTTACTTATCCACAACTCATAGGGAGTTTTATCAACAAGAGTAGATGTGGGTGATCTGTTAAGTAGATAACAAGTAGTGTGAACCATTTCAGCCCAAAAACGTTGTTCAAGATTTGCACTACTCAACATGCTTTGATCTCTATCCATTAAAGTCATATTCATTGTCTCTGCCACTCCATTTTGTTGTGGGGTATATGGAATTGTTTTCTGCCTAACAATTCCCACATTCTTACAATAGTCATCAAAAGCCTTCGAGAAAAACTCACCACCATTGTCGGTTCTTAAAACCTTTACTTTTTTATCTATTTGTTTTTCAACAAGTGTTTTAAATTCTATAAATATAGAAAAAACAACAATTTTTCCCTTCAAAAAGTAAATCCATGAATATCTTGAATAACCATCAATAAAGGAAACATGGTAGCGAGATTTTCCAATAGATGGTACATCCACAGGACCAAAAATATCAGTATGAATTACCTCCAAAACTTGTTTAGCTCTATTACTTCCAGATTTAAAAGATACTCTATGTTGCTTTCCATACACACAATGTTCACAGAAATCAAAATCAGTAGAGTAAACATACAAACTATCAACCATATTTTTATTAATGAGGGTTTTGAGACTCTTTTCACTAATATGGCCCATCCTATGGTGCCATAGCTTACATGATATAGAGTTATCAATTACATTAACAAAGTTATAGAAAGTAGAAGCATCAAGTCTAAATAGGGTGCCACACCTATTTCCCTTAGCTAAAATCAAATTCCCTCTGCTTAACTTGCAACCACTCTTTTCAAAAGTAACATGCACTCCTGAATCATTCATTTTAGATACAAAAATTAAGTTTCTAGCTAAACCAGGAATTTGCAATACATCTTTCACAGTTTTAACTCTTCCATCAACAAAAATCAATTATACCTCCCCTCAGTGTACATTTTTTTGTGTGCTATTATCCCCAAGGAAAGATTCCCCACCATCATAAGCTGAATATGCTGAAAACCATTCCTTGTGAGGAGTCATGTGGTAGCATGCACCTGAATCTACTAGCCGAGAGTCATCATAAGTCATATTAGTAGAAATTATAAAAGCATTAGTAGCTTCGTCATTAGAGGATTTATCAGTAGAGGAATCATCCTTAATTTTCTTTTTCTTTTTTACATTCCTTTCTTAGATGCCCCTACTTATCACAATTCCAACATCTCAATCTACTCTTAGTAGGTGATTTAGACCTTCCTTTAGACTTAGAACGATCCATAGACTTGACCTTTTTACCTTTCTTCTTGTCTTCAACTTTCTCTTTAGTTCTACCTCGTACATGCAATGCATCTTTAGACCCTTCTGAAGTCTTCCTCCTCATTTCCTCTGAAATTAGATTGGCAACAAGGGCATCCGACTTCAGATCATCTGTAAAAGAACCACTGATTGCAATAATGAGATTATCCCAAGATTCAGGAAGTGAACATAATAAAAAAATACATTTATCCTCTTCCTCTATCTTCACATTAATTGACTGCAATTGATTCAACATTAGATTAAATGAATTCAGGTGTTCTGCAATCAAGTCTCCATCATTCATTATAAGAGAATATAACTTTTTTTTCAGAAATAACTTGTTAACGAGACTCTTAGTTTGGTAAATCTCTCCTATTCTATTACATAATTTATGTGTAGTAGTCTCACTTGAAACATTCAATAGAACAAAATCGGATAAACACAAACAAATAGTGCCATGATCTTTTTTATCTAATTTTTACCAATCTTCATCTGAATACTCTCTGGTTTGTCTATTTTACTAACAAAAATATGTTGATCTCTTT